>NC_045439.1:59509886-59643198 GCF_002776525.5 Piliocolobus tephrosceles | reverse complement strand
ATATTATATATACATATACATATTATATGTATTATATTATATATACATATATCCCCCATATATTATATGTATATATATTACATATGTATATTATATATACCTATTATATATTATATATTATATACACAGATAAATACACACAGAGACACACACATATATATGTGAAAGAGGCTTTAGTATAAAGCAAATACTTAAATCTTCTCATGATTCTGGTCTATATACTGCTGTGATTTTCTGCAACAGTGAATAACCACTCAAGAGTCAAATGGATATTTTATCACTGATTTATAATTTACTTGAAGGTTTTTGATAACTTACTTACTGCTTTCTTTTCTTCATCTTGTTTTTGTCTTATGTCCTCCCCTGACACTTAGGAGGTCCTAAGCCTTGTTAAATAAGTAACTATAATTTTCTTCTAGATCTTGAAGTAAATTATTGTCAGAGATATGCTCTCTTCAGTGTTACTCCCTTACTCTTTTGCTGCAAAATTTTGTATTAGCCTGATGCTAATTACTTTTCTTTTAACAGAGAGTTTAGATCTATAAGGATTTAATTTTTGTTAGCAGAACAAATGAATTTTCTTAGGTCCTGTTTTCTTATTATTTTTGCAATGGTGAAATTCCCTTCTGAGAGAGCGTGATCACTGAGGGTAAGTTGCTTTAGCCTTAGCAAGGAGCAAGTCATGCAATTCTTTATTATTTTCAGGCTTTTTTCTACTACATGCATAATCTGATTTTCTGGTTCTAAACCAATATAGTAGATAAATTCCATAATTTCCAGCATGCTGCAACAGGGTTTTTAAAATATCTGTCACCTCCTCAGTGCTCACTTGTAGTTAACTATACTTTCCAGAAAGTATGCATGGGGTTGTTTCCTTTGCAAACTGCACCTGAAAGGTAAAGAGGAGTGCTTGCCTAATATTTGGTTAGTACAGATTCTGAATTAGGGAATGCAAAAAAACATCTTTCATGTTGTTTTGCAGTCAATCTCTTGACTTTAGTGGAGGCTAATGCCACAATTAGACAGGTTCTTTCTTCCTATCTCTTTCTTTCTTCCTTCCTTCCTTCTTTCCTTCCTTCCTTCCTTTCTTTTTCTTTCTTTCTTTCTTTCTTGCTTGCTTTCTCTCTCTCTCTCTACTTCCTTCCTTCCCTCCTTTCTTTCTTTCCTCCTTCCCTCCCTCCTTCTCTCCCTCCCTCCTTTCTCTTTTTTTCTTTCTCCTTCCTTCCTTCTTCCATCTCTCCGCATGCCTCTGTCCCTCCCTCCTTCTCTCCTTCCTTCCTTTCTTTCCTTCCTTCTTTCTTTCTTTCTCTTTCTTCTTTCTTTCTCTCTTTTTTCTTTTCTTTTCTTTGCCTTTCTTTCTCCACCTTTCCCTTCTTCCTTCCCTGCTTTCCTCCCTTTCTTCCCTCTTTCTTGTGTTCTCCCTCCAACTACTTCTGTGTTTATTTTAAGTATGTCAATTGCATCCCAATTATAGCCTAAGGCTAAAGATCTCTTTTCCTTATTAGTTTTTGTCTTTTTCTGTGCTTTATTTTTTTCCTGTCTAGAGAAGGCACATTAGGGGTCTCATAGCCACATATCATTTAAATGGGAATTATTACATTACATTTTATAAACTTTTAGTTTAAGTCATCATCTTTACTTTCATTGTTGTAAACAATCCAACCATTCTGCATATTGTTACCTGGTAGCCATAATAAATTTTGCTTTGCTTGTATTTGTTAGGTTACTTTGAATTTTGTTAAATTGTCCTTATTGCTTACAAAATATCCATAAAAAGAATGATAGAATCACAAAGTATCATTATAAGATTGTATTATAAACAAATCTCATTCTACAACAACAGAAATGAAATTGAAACGGATTTAGCACAGGTCACCTGTTTTGAAAGTGGAAGAACTCTTGCTTCAGAATCTCAGAGAACATTCTTAGAACCCTGAACCCATACAAAACATCTGAACCAAATACATTGTGCATCTTCCTATTACTTTTATTATCAACTTTATATGAAACAAAAGGAAGCAAAACCACAAAGTTTGAATTAAAAGTTATTAGATGAGTAGTAATATTATTACATTTCAAATACTGGTTAAATACATTCAGGAATGTGGAGCATTTTTATAATGCCCTGACCTTACTCTTTTGGTCCTGGAGGTCACCTGCAGTTTCAGTAAAGAATGTCATACAAGCCCATGGCTTCCCACCTCAGACACCTCAACCCGAGGGCTGTCTGTAGTTGTAGAAGCACATGAGGTCTGCTTAAGGAGCAGGTCAGAGGTGTGGGAAAAGTAATGCCCATAGGAGCATCTTTCAAACAATAAGGAATATTGATTGTTAGATAAAAGCTCAGCTTTCTCACTCACTGAGGAGAAATTCTCTCAGTATGAAATCAGCAAATCTGAGTCTCCAGTTGCTCACAGCAATGACCATTTATTAGCACATTGTTTACTGACTTTACCCCCTTTTTGATCTCTCTTTCCTAACTGTGCTTTCTGGGATCAGGCTCTACTTGTGAAGAAACATCACCTAAGAAGTGCCCTTCTTTCTTAGAGAGCATTTCCCTTTCTTAGACGTGATTCTTAGACTCAGATTCACCTCCAAGCTTTGTATATATGATACCAAATCATTACTGGAGGTGTCAATCAATGCATATATGTCCAAGAGGTAATTTCTTATAAATTTATTCTGTTCAGTTAAACTTGTCACCAAAACGTTTGTTCCAAGCCATTATAATTATAATAGTGCTAGTTTCTCATGTAAAAGCTTCATGCCAGGAAGTCAGTAATTGTTGCCAACCCAGGAATCCATCTTGCATCATCTTACTTTATTTTAAAAATCTTTTAATTTTTAATTTTAATTTTTAATTTTTTTTGAGATGGAGTCTTGCTCTGTCGCCCAGGCTGGAGTGCAGTGGCACGATCTCGGCTCACTGCAAGCTCTGCCTCCCGGGTTCATGCCATTCTCCTGTCTCAGCATCCCGAGTAGCTGGGACTACAGGCGCCTGCCACCACACTGGGCTAATTTTTTGTATTTTTAGTAGAGACGGGGGTTTCACCGTGTTAGCCAGGATGGTCTTGATCTCCTGACCTTGTGATCCGCCCACCTTGGCCTCCCAAAGTGTTGGGATTACAGGCGTGAGCCACCGCACCCAGACTAAAAATCTTTTTATTTTTAAAATTTCAAAATATGTCAAAATTCTAAAAGCAGAGCATAAGACCCCATATATCCTGCCATTCAGTTTCAGTAAATATTAACATTTGCTATACATTTTAATGTGTCCTATCCCAATTTAGGTTTTAAAATCTTCATGGAATTGTAATATACACAGAAAAGTGCATATATCATAAGTGTACAGTAAAATGAATTTTCTCAAACTGAACACACTGATATAACTAGCACACAGATGAAACAAACAGAATATTGTCAGCACTTCCAAATTCCTCCCCCATTCACATTCCTTTCAGTTAATTCTCACATCAACAAAGGAACATATTATACTATTCTATTTTTCAAGAGTCTTTTAAAGCAAATAACACTCATCTTGTCATTTTATTATTAAGTCTAATCTAAAGACAAACCACTCTCTAGTCACACCATGCTTTACCTTCCTAACAAGCATACGTTTTTTCCAAAAATTTTGTTGAAAAATGTTTTAATTAGAAATGAACAAAACCGGGATTTAGTTAATTGAACAAAAATGTATAATGACAGAGTAAAATACATTCTTTCACTCTACAGGTTTGGAATTAGTCAGAAAAACAGTGTCCCAGGTTCAAAGACTGTGAAAGGCACACACTGACTTTTAGAGACTTGCTATGTCTTCATACCTCAAATTGGATTAATTTGCTAAGAAACTGTAATTGTATTAATAGTATGCTTAGATTATAGCATTGCATTCTAACTTTAACCCAAGTTTTCAAGTAATTATTTCATTTGGGCATAAATCATAATCTATGTTGAAAGACTTAGGATGACTAGAAGTGTTTCAGAATAATTTTCTTTTTCTTGGGACATATCTGTTAATTTAAAATCCAGCTTTGAATTTGCAAATGCTCAAAATAATTAATTTTGATGATGACATAATGCAATATATATTTTTTAAATGTTGTCTTTCCCCACAACATAGAGTAATTCCATATTTATTCAAGGCTTTATTTGATAAACAAATGCCCAAAGGATACAATTATTGCTTATCTGACTCAGTGAACTGCCTTTGCTGCTGAAATGTAACCTTTCCTCTTGTTAGCTTAGAAATAAAGAACTGATAATGAATTTTGAGTTACTTCTTTACATTTCAAAATAAAGTGAGTCTCATGTTTATTTTCCATATTGAATTAATAATGTTAGAAAGAGTTGTAAACAGGAAATTGTGAAAACATACCTGGTTAATTATCACTTTTAAGAAAGTCTAGGTTTGTAATAAAATATTTATGTTTGCCCTCTTTCAATGATATGATGCAAATAAATAGTATCACTATTCAAATAATATCACATTTAGTTAATAAAACATTCAAGTAAAGACAAAATATTGATTTCTCACACAACGTTGAAAACTAGTAAGTCTAAAATAAAATTATGTATAAAAAAATCAAAGCTCATGACAGATTATTTCAAATAATTTATAGTGAATATTACTGTTATTATTATTATTAATTTTAAAGTCAGGGTTTTTTTCTGTTAGCCAGGCTGGAGTGCATGGTGTAATCTAGCTCACCACAGCCTCAAACTCCTGAGCTCATGATATTCTTCCACCTTAACCTCCAGATTATCTAAAGGACTATAGGGATGCACCATCACTTCTGGCTAATTTTTAATATGTATATATTTTGTAGACACTTGCTCTCACTTTGTTTCCCAGACTGGTCTTGAACTCCGGGCCTCAAGCAATTCTCCCAACTCAGCATCCCAAAGTGCTGTGATTAGCGGCATGAGCCACTGCATATGGCTTATAATGACTGTTATTTTTAATCTTAATTTTTAAACTCCCTAAAGAATTCACACTCAGAAACAATGACTTCCAGCATGCAGAATTGAAAATTACCTATCTTGTTTATTTTGCAGATAGTGTATAATTGCCATTTATTTTTCTAATTTAGAAAGCATTGAAAATATATGCATTTCTTAAAATTCTTTGACTCAAAGATGTTTATTTTATCTGTCTAAATCAATTTTTGAAGAAAATACTTGAAAGCATAAGTTTCCAGGGATGCTTTCAAAAAGGAGGGCAGTAATATAGTAAATGTCTCTAACACTAATTGTTTACCTCTCAAATAATAATTAAAAGCACTTGAAATATGTATCAATAAAAAACCTCATTTTTAGTTTGTTCTTTCTCCAGTATCCTTGCTGTCATAGCTAATTTGAGCTCATTAAGAAGTATCAGTGGGGTGGAGCTTTTTTCCTGGTAATGACAATCTGGTAATTTGGATGAAAATTGCCACTGAAAAATCACTATTTTGTAATGAGAATTTTTGTATAGCTATATATCTACATCAATCTATGTGTTTGTCTGTCTGTCTGTCTATCTAAACAAGAGAACTAACAAGCTAGTGAGAATTGTGGGGCTAAGATTTAAGAGATTAAAAAACCTAGAATAGTAACCCAAGCATTGAGGTCACTTTCCTTTCTCTTCACACAAAGAATTAGCATGTTCCTGAAGATGTGGCCAAGAGGCTGAAAAGCAAAGCAAAATATTTCAGCAATTTCAAAGGCCTAGCAGGGTAAAGTTGTGATTTAGGATCCACTAAAAAAAATAAAGCATGGTAAAATGCCAAGTTTAATTTGAAACCCGAAAGATCTGCAATTTAGGAGTAAAGATGAAACTGAAATAGACTTAACTCTCACTGGGTCTGAATCACAGCTTTAAATCAACCCCAGCACTTATATGATTAAGGTAATCAGATAATATCATATTGCCTCAACTCTCAAATAAGTTCTACAATTTATTTATTTTCCAATTATTTTTAGTTTCTTTATATTTTAGAGATGGGGTTTTGCTATGTTACCAAGGCTGAACTTGAACTCCTGGGCTCAAGCCATCCTCCCACCTCAGCCTGCAGACTAGCTAGGATTACAGGCTCATGCTACTGAGGCTGGAAGTTCTACAATTCATTTTAAAGTAAACAATACTGGTGGCTCAATCCAGTATATCCAAATATATGAAGAAATAAGGCAAATTGATTGCTATTGTCTGAATTGTGCCACCTCTGCCCCAAATTCATATGTTGAAGTTTTAACTTCTAGTACCTCAGAATATGATTCTGTTTGAAGATAGGGCCTGTAAAGTGGTGACTTAGATAAAATAAGGACAATGGATGAGTTTTATCTAATATTATCTGATGTTGTTATAAGAGGAGGATACTAAAACAGACACAGAGGGAAAATGATGTGAAAACATCAGATGAAGATGGTCATCTACAAGCCAAAATTGTGAGAAAATATATTTCTGTTATGTTAGCCACCTAACTGGTGCTTGTTCATCACAGTACTGTTATACCAATATAGTGATAAAAGCCCAAGGAAACATAAAATAGAAATATCTATAAGGAAGACAGATAGTTGTGGTCTATATATAGGGAAAACAAAGTCTATACCTACAATATTCCAGGAACTAAAATAAATGATTTACACAGAAATGGAAACTGTTACAATAATCTGAGAAACTCTGTAACTGGAAAATTGAGAAACTGAAATCAAGAACTCAAAGACTGATTTAATAACAGATTTGATATAGATGAAGAAACACTATTGAACTCGATGATAGATCAGAAGATAATTTCCCAAATATAGAAAGAAAATATAGAGGAATAGAAGATACAGAAGAGAGCATATGAGACAAGAGATCAATAAAAATAGTCTATGTATACATTATTGGATTCCAAGGAGGAAAAAGTTTAAAATTTAAAGATATGACAACTGAAAAATTTTAAAACGGAAGATAATATAAAGCCTCAGCTTAAGAAGCAAATGTGTAATGACACCCATACACTCAAAGTAATGGGTTGGAGAAAGATCTATCGTACAAAAGGAAAACAAAAAAAGAATCACTATTCTTACATCAGGTATAGTAGACTTTAAACCAACAACAGCAAAAAAGACAAAGAAGGACATTACATAATGATAAAGGATTCAATTTAACAAGAAGACATAACTACCCTAAATACATACACACTCAACATAGGAGCAGCCAGATACATAAGACCACTACATTTAGATCTAAGAAAAGACTTCCACAGTCACACAATAATACTGGGGGACCTCAAAAGCCCATTGATGCGTTAGACGGATCGCTGTGACAGAAAACTAATAAATTCTGGATTTAAATTCAACACTTGACCAATAGGACCTAATAAACATCTACAGAATACTCTACCCATCAACCATAGAATATACATTCTTCTCGTCTACACACAGAACATACTCCAGGATTGACCATATGCTCAGTAATAAAGAAAGTTTCAATACATTCAAAAAAATCAAAATCCTACCAACTGTACTTTCAGACCACAGTAGAATAAAACTTGAAATCAATATCAAGATATCCACAAATCTCATAATTACATGGAAATGAAACAACTTGTTCCTGAAAGACTTTTGGGTAAACAACAAAATTAAGACAGAAATTTAAAAAAATATTTGATATAAATGAAAACAGAGACACAAAATACCAAAATCCCAGGGATGCAACAAAAGCAGTGTTGAGAGGAAAGTTTATAAGGCTAAATGTCTGCATCAAGAAGTTAGAAAGACCTCAAATTAATCATGTAACATCACACCTGGAGGAACTAGAAAAGAAAGAACAAACCACAAACATAGCAGAAGAAAAGAAATAACTAAAATAAGAGCAGTACTGAATGCAGTTGAAATCCCAAAGCCTATACAAAGAATCAACAAGTTCAAAACTTGGTTCTTGGAAAGGATAACTGAGATTGAAGATCTCTAGCTAGAATAACAAAGACAAAATCCAAATAAGCACAATCAGAAATGACAAAGGGGACACTAGAACTGATCCCACAAAAATACAAAAGATTCTGAGACTATTATGAACACCTCTATGCACACAAACTAGAAAATCTGGGAAAAAATGGATAAATTCCTGGAAGCACACAACTCCCAAGATTAAATTAGGAAGAAATTGAAAATTGCAATAAACCAATATCCAGTTCCAAAATTGAATCAATAATAAAAACCTAGCTACAAAAAAAAAAAAAGCCCCAGACCAGATTAATTCAGAGACAAATTTTATCAGACATACAAAGAAGAAGTAGGACAAAATCTACTGAAACTATTCCAAAAAGCTGAGGATAAGGGACTCCTCCCTAATTCATTCTAAGAAACCAGAATCCCCCTTATACCAAAACTGGCAAAGACACAATGAAAAAAAGAAAACTACAGGCCAGTTCAAAAATCCTCAACACAATACTAGCAAATCAAATCCAGCAGCACATCAGAAAGTTAATTCTTCATGATCAGGTAGGCTTCATTCCTGGGTTGCAAGATTGTTTCAACATGCACAAATCAATAAATGTGATTCACCACATTAACAGAAATAAAGTAAAAACCACATGATTATCTCAGTAGACACAGAAAAAGCCTTTGATAAGATCCAATATCCCTTCATGATAACGCCCCCCCCCCGCCCCCAGTAAACAAGGCATTGAAGGGACATACCCCTAACTATAAGAGCCATCTATGAAAAAACCCTCAGCAAACATCATACTGAAGGGCAAAAATTGGAAGCATTCCCCTTGAGAACAGGAACAAGACAAGTATGCCCCCACACTTACTACTTCTAATCAAAATAGTACTAGAAGTCCCAGCCAGAGCAATGAGACATCCAAGAAAGAAATAAAAGGCATCCAAATAAGAAAATAAGTAAAACTATCTTTCTTCATTGATGATATGATTCTATACATAGAAAACCTTAAGGAGTCTGCCAAAAGGTCCGACACTAATAAAGCAACTTCAGTAAAGCTTTGGGATACAAAATCAATGTACACAATTCAGTAGCATTTCTATACACCAATAATGTTCAAGCTGAGAGCCAAATCAAAAACACAGTAGCTACAAAAAAACATAACACACCTAGGAATACATCTAAGCAAGCAGGTGAAAGATCTCTACAAGAACTACAAAACAAAACACTGCTAAAAGAATTCACAGATTCCATGAACAATTGGAAAAACATTCATGTTTATGGATTGGAAGAATCAATATTGTTAAAATGGCCATACTGCCCAAAGCAATCTATAGATTCAATGCTATTTCTCTCCAACTAGCAATGTCATTTTCCACAGAACTAGAAGAAAAGTTACTCTAAAATTCATATAGAACTCCCCCCCGCCAAAAAAGAAAAAGAAAACTGAAAGCCAAAGCAATCCTAAGCAAAAGGAATGCAGCTAGAAGCACCACATTACCCAACTTCAAACTGTACTGTAAGGCTGCAATAACCAAAGCAACATGGTACTTGTACAAAAAACAGACACATAGACCAGTAGGACAGAGTAGAGAACCCAGATGTAAAGCTGCACACTTACAACCATCTGATATTTGGCAAAGTTGATGAAAATAATCAATAGGGAAAGGACTCCTTTTTCAATAAATGGTGCTGGAATATCTTGTTAACCATATGCGGAAGAATGCAACTTGACTCCTACCTTTCACCATATCCAAAAATGAACTCTGTCTGGAGCCATGAGGCCCGGAGTTAGCCGACCTCTGTTGCTTGATCTCCGCAAAGCGGAGACAAAATGGCACATTTCCGGGTTCTTCATTATAACCTGTTCCCGCGCGCGCCTAAAACCTTTCCCGCGGGCGCCTAAACCTTTCCGGCGCGCGCCCAAACCTTTCCCGCGCGCAAACCTTTTCGCGCCCAGGAAGATACGCAGCCTAGGGCGCAGGTGCGATCCCGCGCCCGGGACAATTACAAAGCCATGGCGCATGCGCAATTGTAATTTGAGAAGACCGGCCCCTGTCACCGC
This sequence comes from Piliocolobus tephrosceles, assembly GCF_002776525.5. Lineage (NCBI taxonomy): Eukaryota > Metazoa > Chordata > Mammalia > Primates > Cercopithecidae > Piliocolobus > Piliocolobus tephrosceles. The sequence goes on along the minus strand of NC_045439.1, from coordinate 59,633,221 downwards.
CCTGGCCCAACCTCTTCCCCTGCCAGCCTATATAAGGCATCGCACCACCATTATTAAACGAGACTTGATCAGGCTATTTGTCTTGTCTCCATTTCTCGTGTTTTCTTGTCTCCTCCATTCCCACTCCCCCTTCCAGGGCCCGTTCAACTGTCCTGCGGGTCGGGACAGAACTCAAGATGGATTAAAGATTTAAATGTAAGATTTCAAACTTTAAGAATCCTAGAAGAAAACCTAGGAAACACCATTCTTAACATTGTCTTTAGGAAATAATTTATGACTAAGTCCTCAAAAGCAATTGCAACAAAAACAAAAATTGACAAATGGGACCTAAGTAAACTAAAGAACTTCTGCACAGTAAAAGAAACTATTATCAGAATAATTGGGCAGCCTACATAATGGGAGAGAACATTTACAAACCATGCATCTAAAAATGATTTATAAGGAATTTAAATGATTAAACAAGCAAAAAACTAATAACCCCATTAAAAAGTGGGCAAAGACATGAACAGTCACTTCTCCAAAGAAGACATACAAGCAGTCACAAGTACATGAAAAAATGCTCAACATCAGTAATCATCAGAGATATACAAATCAAAAATTCTGTGAGATACAATCTCACCACCAGTCAGAATGACTATTATAAACAACTTAAAAAACAATAGATGCTGGCAAGGCTGTGGAGAAAAAAGAATCCTTATACACTGTTTGTGACAATATAAATTAGTTCAGTCACTGTGGAAAGTAGTTTTTAGATTTCTCAAAGAACTTCAAACAGAACTCTCATTTGACCCAGCAACCCCATTACTGGGTATATATCCAAAAGTAAATACATTGTTCTACCCAAAAGACATATGCACTTGTATGTTCACCGCAGCACTATTCATAATGGCAAAGACAAGGAATCAACCTACGTGTGAACCAATGATGGAAAAAGAAAATATGGTACATATACACCATGGAATAATACATAGCCTTAAAAAAAGAATGGAATTATATTATTTGAGGCAACATGGAAACCATTATCCCAAGCACAGGATGAACACAGAATTAATGCAGGAACAGAAAACCAAATACTGCATATTCTCACTTGTAAGTGAGAACTGAACATGGAGTGTTCATGGGTGAAAAGATGGCAACAATAGACACTAGGGACTACTAGAGAGGGAAGGGAACTTGGGGGCTCTGCATTGAAAAACTAACTATTGGATACTATGGTCACAACCTGGGGACAGAATTATTTGTATCCCACACTTCAGCATCACACAGTATACCCATGTAATAAACTTGCACATGCAAGTTTAATAAAATGAATGTAAAATAAAAAGTTGAAATTATATTTAGCCATTATATTTATCAGAAAGAAGTCAAATGAAGAAAATGCACTTCCACATAATAAGATAATTATGCTACTAAAACTAAACAAAACAAACAAAGAGAAATCATTAAAGCACCTGGAAAAAAAGATGGGTTACCTGCAAAGAATTTAAAATAGGATTGAAGTCAGATTCCTCAACAGAAAAAAATTAAAGCCAGATGGCAGGGAAATGATATCTTCAAAATATTAAAAGTTAAGTATTCTATACGCAGAGAAAATAGTCTTCACAAATGAGTGAACAAGAGGAAAAGGTGCTCATTCTTAATCACAATATGATATGGTTCAGATGTTTTGTCCTCTCCAAATCTCATGTTGTAATGTGACCTCCAAAGTTGATAGTGAGCCCAGTGGGAGGTGTGTGGGTCATGGGAGAAGATCCCTCATGAGTGGCTTGGCGATGTCGTCATGATAATGGGTGAGCTCCCACTATACAAGTTCATGTGAGATCGTCTTGTTTAAAAGAGTATGACACCCTTCCTCTTGCACTCTCATCATGCAATACACCTGCTTCCTTGTCCTCTTCTGCCATGATTGTTAGCTTCCTGAGGCCCCCACCAGAAGCTGTGCAGATGTTAGTGCCATGCTTATATAGCCTATAGGAACATGAGCCAAAATAAACCTCTTTTCTTTATAAATTACCCAGTTGCCCTTCCTTTATAGCAATGCAAACAGACTAATGCGAAAATGCAAAATGAATGTGCACTATATGTCTTTTCTCATCTATTGTAATGGAAAAAGTTTTAAAAGTTTGAAAGTATTATGTTAGTAAGACTTGGGGAATAAGCATTCTCATTTAGCACAAGATAGTGCAACAAGTGTGGAAAGAAGTTAGGCAGCTTGACAATATCACATACACATTTTCCCTTGTATCTAGAAATTCTTTCCTATCCCAAACATATACTGGCAAAAGTATACAAACAGCCGGGCGCGGTGGCTCAAGCCTGTAATCCCAGCACTTTGGGAGGCTGAGACGGGCGGATCACAAGGTCAGGAGATCGAGATCATCCTGGCTAACTCGATGAAACCCCGTCTCTACTAAAAAATACAAAAAACCGCCGGGCGCGGTGGTGCGCGCCTGTAGTCCCAGCTGCTCCGGAGGCTGAGGCAGGAGAATGGCGTGAACCCGGGAGGCGGAGCTTGCAGTGAGCTGAGGTCCGGCCACTGCACTCCAGCCTGGGCGACAAAGCGAGACTCTGTCTCAAAAAAAAAAAAAAAACAAAAGTATACAAACAGACATGTGTACAGGAAACAAAATGTAGTACTATTTATAAACGAAGAAGAATATAATACAGTGCAAATATACATTAATAGGGATTGATTCAATGAACTATGGTATGATGCTTAGTTAAGGACTTTTCCAAGCAAAGTTTTGAAGATGTGACCTGATTTATGCTTGGTGGGGATAGTAAAATTTGAGAAGAGAGAGATAAATTGAGAGAAGAATTATTGTACTAAAAGGACAAGGACTGATGATTTTTGGAAATTCTCAACCAATCCACATTGCAACTGTGGTAAGATAAAAGAAATTTACAATCAGGAAAGTGTGATCTATAGGAAATGCTGGGGATGTGACCTTAAAACTCTTTCCTGAAACCTCATAAAGATCAAAAGATATGAGTATTTAGTCACACAAAAAGCCTTTTTTTTTTTTAAGATTAAGAGTGTCACTCACACAACTTCTCAATTAAACCATAGGACCTCTAGAAAACTTGAGGTCAATGTTCCTCAATAGTAGCAAAAATCAAGAAGGGATTATTTATGTAAGATCTCTTAATAAGTCTCTTGTATAATGGAGCAAATTCCTGTGATATACACAGAAAGTTCCTGAAATTTTTATGTCTAGAGAAAAATTATCTGGTTGGACTAAAAGCGACAGAGAGTAAAAAATGAAAGAATATTTCACCCCAAAAACTCTAGTGGTAAAAACTAGGCTGATTAAAGTAGTCATATGTAGAGTTTGGAGCAAGATGGCAGAATAAGAGGCTCTCTCCCCATTTTCTCCCCATGGACACACTGATTCAACAATAATACATTAACCAGTTTCCTTGGTGAGAAATTAAGAAACCAGTTGAGTGGCTCCAGTACTCCCGAAAAGAATGAAACTAGTTAGATTAAAGTTTTAGTAAAATTTGAGGATCCTTTTTACTGTAATCCCACTGGCGCAATGCAATCCAGAGGAAATCCCAAGGGCCTAACTTCTTCCTGGAGAGAAAGTGAAAGAGCTGAATTGTATATCCAATGTTGTCTCCTTTGGCTGCTGCATGGGGGACTGATTTCTGTTTTTCCTGAATCTGAACACTGATAGGAAAGGACCCATATTGGGAACTGCTGAGAACAAAGACAGCAGTTGGACTAAAACTCAGGCACTCATTATAGCCCAGAGGTGTCCAATCTTTTGGCTTCCTTGGGCCACATTGAAAGAAGAACTGTCTTGGGCCATATATAAAATACACTAACACTAACAATATCTGATGAGCTAAAAAAAAAAAAAAAAGGGGGGGGGGGCAAAGAAATCTTGTAATGTTTTAAAAAAGTTTACAAATTTCTGTTGGGCTGCATTCAAAGTTGTCTTGGGCAACATATGGCCCATGGGCCATGGGTTGGACAACCATAGCCCCTATCCTGGCTCAGTGCAGAGAAAGCACATGAAACCCCCCAAACTTAGCCTCTCCCTGGAGAGGAAAAGAGTTAAAGTATGAGTCCAATATTCCAACTTTTCAAGAAGTTGCCCGAGAAACTGACATCTGTCTGCCTCTCACAGAGGACCGATAGTACCTGGCAAATTTAGATGCCCGAGGGCCTCTGAGAACAAAGGTGGAGACTTATTCTAGCACATGTTCACATGACAAAATCCAGCTTAATGTAACATGCTTGGAAAGTCTTTCAGCTCCTGGCTTATTGCAGGGGAGGGAAACAAACAATTGGAACATCTGTCCAGTGTTTGGACTTTTAAGGTGACTGCCCAAAAGACTGGTTTTATTTTCACCTGTATTGGAATGTGGACAAGACCTGGCATAATCTAGATGCCTAGAGGCTACCAATAATTAAATAAGAGAGCCTAGGAATTGCTTCAGCTCCAGAAGCCACAGTACAGCAGAGGCACACCAGAGGGAGGAAGCCATTACAAACTTCTGAAAAAAGAAACAGGAAAATCTCTCTAATGGAGAATTTATATGATCAAGTCCAGAGAAGATGCATACACAGTTTTAGAGGCCCCCAGAACATCTGAGAGTTTAGGATCTCTTCCCTTCTAGGTTTTCACTAAAATTTAAGGTTACTAAAGATAAGAATTCTAGTTAAGATGTAATTCTGTATATGAAATGTGCCAAAAAGATGTGTTTTATTGAGAAAAAGAATAATTTTGTCTAATTCAGAAGTTATCTAAAGATTAATTCACATTACAGACTGGAAAAGGTTATTTATTAAAACAGTAGGAAAGAGGAGAGAGATGTGAAAAAGTTATAGATATGAAGATGTGTTTTTGGTATGGAAGTTTGTAAAGAAAAAAAAATTAGGGGCCGGGTGCAGTGGCTCAAGCCTGTAATCCCAGCACTTTGGGAGGCCGAGACGGGCGGATCACGAGGTCAGGAGATCGAGACCATCCTGGCTAACACGGTGAAACCCCGTCTCTACTAAAAAATAAAAATAAAAAAATAAAGAAAAAATAATTAGGATGAAACAAAAAGTCTAAGAATGTTATAGTCTGTGTAAGTCATATGTAGTTTTTCTCCAATTTCTCTGTATGTGTATCTCTGTGCACCTTCAGAGAAAATAAAAGTTGAAAAAATTTAGATAGTGAAATATTATTTAAAACCTGATAGGAAATTGGAGAAGTGTCTAGTTAACCCTGCTCATAGCTAAAGTTCTTAGTCTTGATGAAGGTAAAAGTAAGAAATACTGTAATAAAATACATTGGCACTTTGGCAATTCTTTTTAAATATAGTTAGGCATGAAGCCAGATTTAACATGGAGCCAAATTTCACATAAATATCTGCATTGCATTATTTAATATTATATTTGCTTGTCTGCATAGGTAAAATTCTTTGGGTTTTATTTACATGTACATATATATAAAACCATTGATTTTTTTAGGTTCTAATGGAAGGCTTTTATTTGATTCTATTTATTAATAGCCATTTTGTTCCCTTTGCATTTCCAGCAACTTCTCAGTGGTTCTATGTAGCTAAAATTCCTAAGCTACCTTTGTCAGCCTGCAAAAAATTGATAGGAGATACTAGCCACTTAAAATTTGATTGATTTCGTTTGCCTCTGGTGATCTAGAGGGCTATGTGAGCTTTAAGGTTCCCAGCAAAATGTAAAATAAAAATAAAGGACTTATGTTTCCAAGTTCTAAGCCAAAATAGTACATTATTTTGGTATTTGTTAGGTGAGAATAAAAATGTTTAAATCATATTTATTTCCAAGATAATTCAATTTAATCAATAATTTGAGTTGTTTTCGAATCTCTTCCCTTAAGTAATGAAAAAAATATATGATACAAGTACAAAGTGTTAGTATTCAGCAAAGATTGGCCTTGTCTGCAAGGAAATTATATTCATTGGGATTTATTTCAAACTAATTTTGTTATCTTTGCCAATATTGAAGTGTAGTGATGTTCACTTGGATTAAGTAGTAATACAAATATGTGAGACTTTCTAGTGATTTTTTTATCCCAAGACATTTATCGCTGATGTGGCTTCATGTATGTACTTGAAAACAAAATATATACAAGTGTTGCACTGGTTTGAAGATTTTAATGGTGGAAATTGCCTAATCAGTTGTCAGTACTGTATCTGGAAACTAATCTTGGTAATGTGTGATGATGCCCTTTCAAAATAGCTGAAAAGAAATTACCTTGTGCTTGTTCTTACTTCATCCCCGTTTTGTTGTATGGTATTTAAATGAAAGATTATTTATCCTCCTATTGAATTTCTAAAGCTGATGTTTGCATTTTGCCATTTTTTAATGATGGATAGAAACACTAGTTGTCTTACTTTGCTAACTTTGGTGTAGGACCTATCATATTTTTCATGTTTTTCGTCACAGTCCTGTTACTAGAATGCTAGCAATTAGACATACACAATGAATAACCTAATTGCTTTCATACAGTGATGTGAAGTGCTGCAGGCAGTAATTCCTATACTCCGAATCACAGTGTTTTAACTTGTAACATGTTAGAGGGAATTAAAGGACTTTCTATAATATAAATATCCTATTAAGTAATTCTTGTGCTGTTAAGTTATAGGCTTGGAGTTCTGGGTCTGAAAACGTCACCTACTTCAGCTAAATCTTGAGCATTGACACAAGTCAAAGTCTTGTCTTCAAACCTGGGTGAAGGTGACAATAAAAATGAACTGCTTTTGTGAGACACAGGGCCAGAAATTACAACCATTCAATCCATTTAGGCTCAGGGACTATCACAGAAGAGGTGGGCATGTGAAATTGTCAGGGTCAATTCTGAGGGGTAAACTTAGATCAGAGTTTTTCTATAAATTAAATATTAATATCAAAAGTACACTGATGCAAGACCTGTGTTGGAGCCCATGTGTCAGAATAACAGGGTTTTCTTGAAGCACTGGTCTGCTCTTTAATAGCAAGTTGTAAAAGTTTATAAAAGGTTTATGGAAATCTTGCCTTATGGTCAAACTGACTAAAATTAGATAATTTGTTTGTAAGGTTTTATTAAAATTAGTTTTAACATTAATAATATACTATACAAAGGTAAAATTTGGTTTTTCTTTCTGAAAAAAATTTTATGTAAGGGATAATAGGAGATTTTTGTTTACCTTATGAGTAAAATGCAGGGCAGAAAAGAAGGATAGGGGAGACACAGATTTATTTGGCCTCATGCTATCTTTATTAGATCTTATTGTTTGGGAAATTGAGTCTACTCACTATCAAAGGGTAAATGTCTTCATATTATCATCTTGGCTAAATGAATGACTATTTTAGAGTAACTTGTGATTCTATTTTGTGATATCAACTATCTTAAAACTTTAATATTTGACATATTTTCCAACGGCAAAATTTTAAGTTTTAAATTCAGTCTTTTTGACCTCAAAGTAACTGTTTTTGGATATTGGATCCCCTGAAGTCCAAGTGAAACATATTAGGCTATTTGGTATGTAAAATTATACCAGAAGCGTTGTCAAATGTGAGGTGCTATTTAGCTTCATTCGAGTTGTGTTTATATAGATGTGTTAATATGTGTTCCAGGATTGTGTAACATTCCTGAAATTCTGATGTGTGTGATTATGTTGTCAGTACTGATTGCAATTATTATTTTAAATTTTTGTATGCCAACAGAAATAACGAAATTTCCTTGCTAACTGTGTCTTTACTTATGGCTGCCGTAAGACTTTTGTCATTCACAATTGTTTTGTGTTGATTCTTCCCAAAAGTGACTTATAATCAACTACAGTCCAGGGCTTGCTTCTTTCGGGGAGCTCATGGAAAGGACTCTTGAATGCAAGTTTCTCATAACTTTGGAAATTGTGCCACTGGATTAGAGAGAAACCTTCCGGGACCCTAATTAAAAGACTATTGTGTTCACAAAGACTACTAACCCAATATGAAGCAGAGCAGGAATTGCTTGAATAGACTGAACTAATGGAGAACTGAAATAATTTTTATGGCTTTTTAAATTTGAAATGTTGCTGATTATTTTTGTTTTGTTTTTCAGGGTCTGGAGAACTTTTTTTGAGCTATTTATAGCTTTTAAATACACTTTTGGTATACTGATTATACAGAAGTTGAGGCATATTTATCTCTCTTTGCCTAATTTCTCTGGAATTTGTAAACTATTTGTGATTCTTAATTTATGGCAATGTGTTTGTTTGCATACATTTAATAAGAATCTGTTTTCTTTTATAACAGGACACAGTTGGAGGAACTAATTATTTTCCCATTGCTTTGACTGAAATGACCTTGTGAGAGGTTCCAGCAAAGCCAATTTAGAAGAGCCTTTGTAGACAATGATTGTTGCTGCATTTTGTGTGGGTAATCAGGCCAAGTATATGGGACTGAAGATTATTTGGTAGGTAAGTTGGTCCTGCTGTGATTAGTCTTTGGTAGAAGTGGAAGACTATGGAGAGAAAGATTGTGTTTCAGAAAATAACTACAGTATTAGATTAACCTTTGATTCCTGGGTGGCCACGTGGTCACCCATGGTATGGAGCTGCAAAGGACACCCCCTTATCAGTATGAAGCAGCCAGAAACATTGACAACCAGATTCCCAATGACTAAGGAATCAATCAATACAAAGAGGGGACTGAAACTGTCCCATAGACAGCTTTGCTTTGTTTTGCTTTGTTTTATTTTGTTTTTGATAAACATAGAAATTGACCCTTCCGGTTTTAAGCTTGAAACAGCAGATCCTGACAATGAGAAACCAGACCTCTGAAAAGTTACCAAAGAACTGAAACATCCCATTTAGACAATAAGAACCAGGCCCCTCATTCATTATGATTGCCTTCTTACTCCTCCTGAGTTCCTGTTTTTCCATACATAGTTACATTTCTTCCCTGTCATACGAATCCCTAATTTTAGTTGGTCAGGGAGTTGGATTTGAGATTGATCTCCCATCTCCTTCACTGTGGCCCCAATTAAAAGCCCACTTCCTTGGCAATAATCATTGTCTCTGATTGGCTTTCTGTGCAGGAGCAGCAGGACCTAGACCAAACCTCTCATGTTTCAGTAACATAGTCTCTATGAGAAACAGTATAGTGACTCCTCAATATATTAAAAATAGAATTATCATATGATCCAACAATCCTACTTCTGGGTATTTATTGAAAGAATTTAAGCTGGGTGGGTACGGTGGCTCACACCTGTAATCCCAGCACTTACAGAGGCCGAGGCAGGTGGATCACAAGGTCAGGAGTTCAAGACCAGCCTGACCAACATGGTGAAACCACGTCTCTACTAAAAATACAAAAATTAGCCAGGTGTGGTGGCCTGCACCTGTAATCCCAGGCACTCAGGAGACTGAGGCAGAAGAATTGCTTGAACCCAGGAGGCGGAGGTTGCAGTGAGCCAAGATTGCGCCATTGCACTCCAGCTTCGGTGACAGAGCTAGACTCTGTCTCAAAAAAAAAAAAGAATTGAAGTCAGAATCTCAAAAATTTATTTCTATTTTATTTTCATCTCAGTATTCACAATAGCCGAGATTTAAAAACAACCTAAATGTTTATCAGTGGATGGATATATAAATACAATATGATATACGCACTCAATGGAATATTATTTTACCATTAACAAATAAAAATCTGCCATGTGTGACAACATGGGTGAACCTGCAGGACATTATGTTAAATAAAATAAACCTGTCACATAAGAGTAAATACTGTATGATTCCACTTATGTAAGTATCTAAAATAGTCAAACTAATTGAAACAGATAGTAGAATGGTAGTTGTCAGGGTCTGGGGATAGGGAGAAGTGGGGAGTTGCTGTTCAAGTTGTGTAAAATTTCATTTATACAAGATGAATAAGTCCTAGAGATCTGCTGCATAACATTTTGCTTATGCTTAACAATACTATATTGTGTATTTAGAGATTTGTTAAGATAATAGATCTCACATTACATGTTCTCATCACAATAAATATGTTAAAAGCAAAGTAAAAAGTTGGTGTTGGCAAGTCAGGTTTGGTCCGTGGAGTCCTATTTGCTAATCTTTTGTCTAGATTATCCTGACTGATATAGTCTCAAAATGGAGTCATGGGAAATACATGAATGTGAACTTCAAATCATGTATTTTGATTGATTCTTCTGATGTTTTATATCTTAAAGTTAATCTAACACTTGCAAAGCAGTTTTGACACTCTGTGGTTTTCATTTTCCATGTAGTTTCTAAATAATTTTAGGACTGTGTTTAAATTTTAAAAATAAATTTCTATACCCTTGAATTAAAAGACAAACAAACAAACAAACAAACAAAAAAACTATTCACCTGCAAATCCTGCTAACTATCATTAAAATGGAAGGATAATTTGTGAGGTCATCAGAGACCAGAGCCACAAAGAATTACTCCAGGTCGTGAAACATATGGAGCTTGCTGGGCTTGATTTTGAAACTATTTTAGAATGCTTACTCCATTTTATATTCAATTTCCTCCCTGTTTGAACCATAATGTCTGTAACTATTATGCTATGCCTGTCCCACCATTGTGGTTGGGTAGAGAAAATGTCTTTTTAATGTCACTTATTCACATATGGAGAGAAATTGTTCCCAGGTGCTATACCTAATGGATTACTTAACGGATTCAGATGATGTGATTTGGGGGGACTATTGAGCTGATTGGATTTGAGATTTTAGACTTTGACTTGATGCTATAATGGACACTAGAAGGTCACTGCAAGATCAGAGCAGGAGGAAAGAACTTTCCTTTTACCTATATGATTTGTCCCACATAAAAGTTAGTGGATTGTTATGTAGGGAGCCTACTATTATTCAATCACAGCATCAACTTTCATAGGTTATGAGTCCTTGCCTTCCAGCAAGTTTCTCTATTATCATAACAGCAGCTTTTCGACTCCATTATGCCCAGAATCCTTCAAAATTTTTTGTCATTGTTCACCAGACAAAGCAGGAGGTAACGGTAGTTAGGGGAAAGCTGAAGTCTTAGCCCCAGTTTGTCACAGTGGGCTCCTAGTTGGCCTCCTATCTGCGTGCTACAGATAACTCCATAGCTGTTTTTCCAGTTTCTGAATATGTATTAGAAAAAACACACTTGGCAACTGGTAAAATCCACACTAGCTTTGTGGCCCATGCATAAAGGCCACAACGACAATAAGGTCTAAATGAAAGCCACTGACACTTTTTCTCCCTATTCAGATATTAAACAAGAAACAATGCTTGAAGGCTTTGAAAATATTTGTACTGTCATCATATAGACTTGTAAAAATGCAAGGTGGTGATACTTACCATATCTTCATTTAACTTGACTATTTGACATACACAAAAGTTGGATGGATCTTAGAGAATAATTTTGATGACTCTGTTTGCAGTCAATAATCCAGATATAATATTTTGACTAGAAAAATCAATATAGTGCTTGGGACTTGGTTTTCAGATACTGACCTAACCAATTCCTTTTTCTCCAGGCAAAAATTGCAAGGACCACCAGAAGTTTGCCTCGTCTAGCACTATCAACGGTACATTCTCACAGCCATACCTCAGGGTTACATCTCTTCCCCACTGTGCATAATACGGTCTTCAGAAGTCTTGATCACCACATTCCACAAAATACCACATTGTTTCTACAAATTGACGGTATTGTTGAAATTGGACTGGATGAGCTGGAAGTAGCAAATTCTTTAGATATCTTAGTAAAATACATATATGAACCAGAGAGACAGAGATAAGCCCCACAAAATTTCAGGGGCTTCTCACGTCAGTATAGTTTCTGTAAGTCAGATGGTCTGGGGCACAAGATATATTCTTCAGGTCGAAACACAGGTTACTTCTCATTGTCTAACTACTGCCTGTCCCCAACTCCCATCTCTACTAAAAATACAAAAATTAGCCAAGCCTGGTGACAACCGCCACTTGGGAGATTGAGACAGGAGAATAGCTTGAATCTAGGAGGCAGAGGTTACAGTGAGCTGCATTACACTCCAGCCTGGGTGACAAGAGCAAAGCTCCATCTCAATGAAATAAAATAAAATAAACTATCAGAAGACTGATTATCGTCTCCATGTTTGAACTTTTTAAAACTTTAAGGTAAATACAATGAGACTAAGTGAATTTGATGATTAATTAATGTAAACAACAATTCATATAATGATGATTAAGACTGTGTGTCTCCTTATGTTAAGGAGAGGATGAGAACTTCTTTACTTGTGTGAGGTATGGCTGCATCTTGTCATATGGAAATATAGAGCTGCGTTATTCACCCCTCCTCCATTTTGGAATAGAAACAGCTTTCTGTAGTTGTTGCTTCTATACAAGTTTACATTTACTTTTTGGAGGTTAACCACTTTTTACTAATTAACAGATTTTATATTACACTTTCCCTGTTCAAATTGCTGTTGTGGTTTCTGTCTCTTGTTGGATGCTAACGGATATGTCACTTCTACATATCTATTGCTGTATAGCAAAACACCCTCAAACTTCATAGCTTTACTCATCAATGTATTAGTATTCCATGGTTTGATAGCATCAGCGGATGATTCTCTCTTGGAGTGTCACTTTTTCTCATGTGGCTACAGTGATGTGAAGGCTTTACTGTGCTCAATGTCCAAGATTGCGCCCTCATAGGGGTGGCAGTTGATGGTGGGAGTTCATTTAGGGCTCTCAACTACAGTATCTACATGTGACCTTCTGGGCTTCCAGTACAGAATGTGTGTTGCCAGAGGTATCATCTTAAGAGCAAACTTTCCAAAGGAAGGAAAATGAGAGATCTCAAAGCAGTCAAGAGCTATGCTGAAAGACAGTGCCACTTCTGCCATATTTTTACTTTTGTCGAGCCAAATAAATATTCCAAGATGCTATCACTTTCCTGGGATTCTGCTGCATCACTTTAGGTACCAAGTTATCAGTTGAGTTTCTTATGTGCAAGCATCATAATCTGACTTTGGCAACTTAATAACAACAAAAAATAACTATTGGAAGGATGTCAAGGATCTCACATAAATACCAGAATAGAAGAAGCCTACAGTCTTCTTCTATTAGGAAAGAGCCTAAATCCTTTGCTAACAGAATTACTGCTTTCATTGGTAAAAACACCATTCCACAGTTCATCTTGCCAAAAATAAGAGCACTGAGCACCAAATGCTGTTGTCTTTAAAACCTTACACTTACTGCCTCTGCTATAAAGAATTCTCTATGATGCCCAAGTCTTTGTGTATTAGCTCAAGACTCACACACCAAGGAGCTTCATAAGCTTGGCCAAATCTAGATTAATATTCTGGAATCCTATTTGTCAGAAGAAATTGGTAAGTTAGAATCTTATGCCTTCAGCTTTTATAATTGTGGTAGAAATTTGCTTCCAGTCAAGATTTATACAATGGAGCCTTCTCCAAACATAGGAAAAGGCACAGATACTAGGCAGGCTCCCAAATACAAAAATGTCTGTTATGTATAGAATATATTTATTTTCAAAAAGCTTTATAGAAATATTGAGTGAATTGTATTCAAGTCTCTAAGATATAGCCTTAGTCAAATAACAAAGTGTGAAAAAATCTTTACACACACTTATTAACATGGGTGCAGCTTAATCACTGCATGATATGGTTCCTGTACACCTGTTTCGATTACCAAATAAGGTAATTAAATAAACAATTAATTGAGTAATATCGTTGTGAATGATTTAGCATGATATGTATGAACACATTTGTTTTTAGGGATATCAATGTGTAACAGTGTAATTTTTAAGGTGGGGGCAATATAAAATGCTGGCTTGTACTCCTCATACTTTTAATATCCATAACAATGTTTTTACCTGATATTACCAATATAAAATATATTTTATTATATGAGTGTTAGAAATAATCAAGGTTTTATGGTATTAGAGAAAATAATAATCACAGCAATGATAACGTGTTCCATTAGTACAATGATAGTGTTTCCGATGACGCATGGTTTTAAACTTAGATTCCATTCTTTGCAACTTAAGATTTAGAGGTTAAGAAAAAAGGCCTTGGAGGAAACAGCTACTTCTTTAAATCTGAGGAAAATATTGACTTGCTGGGGGAAGGTTAAAAGCACTAACTGATGTATATATATCTCCACTGTACACGGCTTTAGAGGAGTGGCTAGAGGGAAAGAAAGAGGACTCTATTGAGCAGGAGACAACAGCCCCATACACTACATAAACCTGTCTACAAATAACAACTTATACTATAACATGTCTATAGAACTATAGAACAGGGTTACCTACAGATAAAACACAACAATATCAGTTAGTTATTAGGGACCCAGGTAAAAATCTGAAATTAAATATTCTTTGAACAGTTAATAGGGAATTTATGATTCATGCAATTTAATTCCATCTACCTATCAATCCATTTATTCATTTTTTCATTAATTTACTAAGTAGTTATTGAAGGCTTTCTATTTGGCAGCAAAGAAAACATTGATGAAGCAAAATTTCATTTTTTTCAATTGGTCAAATAGGGAAGAAGACAAAAATTTAATTAATGACTATATGAATAAAGTCACAAACACAGAAGTAACCAAGGATTGCACCTAGAATATTTTGTGGAGAATTTACTGATCGGTGTAGTAGTCCATGGACTGTTATGATTTGTAAACTGTGTATTACTGGCTCACAATGATGTAAATACAGAAATTGATAGTATATATTTAGAACACTCCATACTATTTTAACAGAGAAAATTTGATACCTGTTGAATCAATAATATATGCACAGGCTTATGTTTTACATACTTTTTCATTTTTTTCTAATATCTTATTTTTGTCTTATTTTGCAAAACTCTCAGTCCACAAGGATTTCGGGAAAAATAAAAATCTATCCCTTATTGAACATGATCGGAGAGATCCTGCCCTTTAAAGTAAGCCGTTTACTTTCTTATCTTATCCATCTCATAAACCCAGGGCCAGTTTTTTATTTATTTATTTATTTATTTATTTATTTATTTATTTATTTATTTATTTATTTTTTGAGACGGAGTCTCGCTCTGTTGTCCAGGCTGGAGTGCAGTGGCCGGATCTCAGCTCACTGCAAGCTCGGCCTCCCGGGTTACACCATTCTCCTGCCTCAGCCTCCGGAGTAGCTGGGACTACAGGCGCCCGCCACCTCGCCCGGCTAGATTTTTGTATTTTTTAGTAGAGACGGGGTTTCACCGTGTTAGCCAGGATGGTCTCGATCTCCTGACCTCGTGATCCGCCCGTCTCGGCCTCCCAAAGTGCTGGGATTACAGGCTTGAGCCACCGCGTCCGGCCCCAGAGCCAGTTTTTATAGGCCAATTGTAAATATTCAGTTAACTCTGTTTGAAATGAGTTGACATGACTTTCAAGAAGTTCAAAATTTATATTTCCCAAATCACAACAGATAATGAGAGAAGTAACTGGAAAAAATAAGTAAAGATAGAATATGAAAATAAGGACGATGACTCAAAAATCTTAAAATCAAAATAAAACATGGATGAAGGGCCAAAATCCCTGCACTACCTCAGTGTTCTTAAAAGCATACACCACACAGGAAAGTAACTGATCTTCAAAACTAGGAACCTGCATCAGGAAGAAAATACTCCAAGTATATATTATTTATAATGATAAGCAATGCAATACATGTTTTTTTTTTTAGAAAAATCCAAAATTAAAAAAATATAATGTCACACAATGAACTATATAAAAGTTGTAAGAATGAATTACTACTAATAATATGGGCAAATCTCATAAGCATGTACAAAATAACCCAGAAACAAAAAGGTACATAATAAATGATTCTATTTATATGAAGTATAGAACAGGCAAAGCTAATCTGAGCTATTAAAAGTCAAATAATGATTTTCCTTTTGATAAATATTAATTTGGAGGAGAAAAGAAGGGTGTTTTGTAGGTGTAATACTTGTTCTTTTGTTTTTGGTACTGGTTACAGAAATCTGATAATTTTGTGAAAATTCACTGGCCTATACATTTGTGGTTTATTATACTTTTGAATAAATTTGAAAACAATCTTTTTTGTTTGTTTTGAAAGAATGAATATTCAGCTTTCTATAAAATTCTAACTTGAATGATTATTTTCCTAAGTAATCTGGATAAATCAAGATTTTTATTGTTGTTTTTGAGTTTATGTCTTGCTATAGAGCTTCTCCTTAAATTCAGCTGTTGATTACTAGTTTATAAGAAGTCTTTTCATCTAAAATGACTATAAAAAAAGTCATTGAGGTTTGTAAAAAAAAAATCATCACAGTTGGGCAATAGCTCTGCAGATACAGTAGCGTATGTATTGGAGAATAACAATATTTGGAGACCAATGTATAGCTATAAAAAAGGCATATTGTGTGTACTCTGGTTATGTATTAATACAGTAGTCTCCTTATCCACAATTTCACTTTGGGGAATTTTGGTTACCTGTGGTCAACTATGGTCTGAAAATATTAAAGGAAATATTCCACAAATAAACAATTTATAAGTTTTAAATTGTGCACCATTCTGAGTAGCATGATGAAATCTTGTGCTCTCTTACTCCATCCAGCCTGGGATGTGAATCACCCCTCCGTCCAGTGTATCCATGATGCATATGCAACCTGCCTCTTAGTCACCTAGTAGCGGTTTTAGTTATCAGACCTACAAATTACAAGAAAAAGAAGGGTCAGTTTAGTACAATAAGACATTTTGAGAAACAGTGAAAGAGACCTCATGTTCACATAATTACATCGTTATAGTTTTGTTATTGCTATTGCTCAATTTTATTGGATAAGGGGAACTACTGTAACAATTGTTATTGTAACTACTCTATTTTATCATTAGCTACTGCTGTTAAACTCTTATTGTACCTTATTTATTTTAAACAATATTTTTATTTATTTATTTTTAGATTTAAATTTTACTTTAAGTTCCAAGATACAAGTGCAGAATGTGTAGGTTTGTTACATAGGTATATGTGTGCTATGGTAGTTTGCTGCACCTATCAACATGTCATCTAAGTTTTAAGCGACCAATGCATTAGCTATTTGTCCTAATGCTCTGACTCCCCTCGCCCCCCACCCACTGACTAGCCCAGGTGTGTGTTGTTCCCTCCCTGTGTCGATGTGTTCTCATTGTTCAACTCCCACTTATGGGTGAGAACATGTGATGTTTGGTTTTCTGTTCCTGCGTTAGTTTGCTAAGGATGATGGCTTCCAGCTTCATCCATGTCCTTGCAAAGGACGTGAACTCATCCTTTTTATGGCTGCATAGTATTTCATGGTGTATATATACCACATTTTCTTTATCCAGTCCATCACTGATGGGCATTTGATTTGGTTCCATGTCTTTGCTATTGTAAATAGCACTGCAATACACATACATGTGCATGTGCCTTTATAGTACAATTATTTTTTGTGTGTGTGGGAGGGGGGTTACATGCCCAGTAATGGGACTGCAGGATCAAATGATATTTCTGGTTCTAGATCCTTGAAGAGTTGCCACACTGTCTTCCACAATGGCTGAACTAATTAACATTCTCACCAACAGTGTAAAAGTGTTTCTGTTTCTCCACAGCCTCACAAACATCTATTGTTTCTTGACCTTTTAATTATTGCGATTTTGACTGGCATGAGATGGTATATCATTGTGGTTTTGATTTGCATTTCTCTAATGATCAGTGATATTGAGTTTTCTTTTTTTTCATGTTTCTTGGCCACATAAATGTCTTCTTTTGAGAGTGTCATTTCACATCGTTTCCCCACTTTCGATGGGATTGTTTTATTCTTGTAAATCTGTTTAAGTTTCTTGTAGATTCTGGATATTAGGCCTTTGTCAAATGGGTAGATTGCATAAATTTTCTCCCATTCTTTAGGTTGTCTGCCCACTCTGATTATAGTTTCTTCTGTTATGCAGAAGCTCTTTAGTTTAATTAGATCTCATTTGTCAATTTTGGCTTTGGTGGCAATTGCTTTTGTTGTTTCTGTCATGAAGCCTTTGTCCATGCCTATGTCCTGAATGGTATTGCCTAGGTTTTCTTCTAGGGATTTTATAATTTGGAGTTTTACATTTAAGTCTTTAATCCATCTTGAGTTAATTTTTGTATAAGGTGTAAGGAAGGGATCTAGTTTCAGTTTTCTGCATATGGTTAGCTAGTTTCCCCAGCACCATTTATTGAGTAGGAGATCCTTTCCTTTCCCCATTGCTTGTTTTTGTCAGGTTTGTCAAAGATCAGATAGTTGTGGATGTGTGGTGTTATTTCTGAGGTCTCTGTTCTGTTCCATTGGTCTATATGTCTGTTTTGGTACTAGTACCATGCTGTTTTGGTTACTACAGCCTTGTAGTATAGTTTGAAGTCAGGTAGCATGATGCCTCCAGCTTTGTTTTTTTTGCTTAGGATTGCATTGGCTATACTGGGTCTTCTTTGATTCCACATGAAATTTAAAGTTTTTTTTTTTTTTTAATTCTGTGAAGAATGCCAATGGTAATTTGATGGGAATAGCATTGAATCTATAAATTACTTTGGGAAGTATGACCATTTTCATGATATTGATTCTTCCTATCCATGAGGATGGAATGTTTTTCCATTTGTTTGTATCCTCTCTTATTTCTTTGAGCAGTGGTTTGTAATTCTTGGAGAGATCCTTCACATCCCTTGTTAGCTGTATTCCTAAGTATTTCATTTTCTTTGTAGCAATTGTGAATGGGAGTTCATTCATGATATGACTCTCTGCTTGTCTATTGTTGATGTGTAGGAATACTTGCAATTTTTGCACATTGATTTTGTATCCTGAGACTTTGCTGACGTTGCATATGAACTTAACGAGTTTTTGGGCTGAGATAATGGAGTTTTCTAAATATGGAATCATGTTATCTGCCAACAGAGACAATTTGACTTCCTCTCTTCCTATTTGAATAGTCTTTATTTCTTTCTCTTGCCAGACTGCTCTGGTCAGAACCTCCAATACCGTGTTGAATAGGAGTGGTGAGAGAGGGCATCCTTGTCTTGTACTGGTTTTCAAATGTAATGCTTCCAGGTTTTGCCCATTCAATATGATATCGACTGTGGTTTTGCCATAAATAGCTCTTATTATTTTAACATATGTTACAGCAATAGCTAGTTTTTGGAGCGCTTTTAACACTAAGGGATACTGAAATTTATCAAAGGCATTTTCTGCATCTATTGAGATAATCATGTGGTTTGTCTTTGGTTCTGTTTATGTGATGGATTATGTGTATTGATTTGTGTAGGTTGAACCAGCCTTGCATCCCAGGGATGAAGCTGACTTGATTGTGGTGGATAAGTTTTTTGACGTGCTGCTGGATTCAGTTTGCCAGTATTTTATTGAGGACTTTTGCATCAATGTTTATTAAGGATATTGGCCTGAAGTTTTCTTTTTTTGTTGTATCTCTGCCAGGTTTTGGGATCAGGATGATGCTGGCTTCATAAAATAAGTTAGGAAGGAGTTTCTCCTTTTTGATTGTTTCCAATAGTTCAGAAGGAATGAACTTTGTACTTCTTCTCTTTGTACCTCTGTTAGAGTTCAGCTGTGAATCCATCTGATCCTGGGCTTTTTATGGTTGGTAGGCTATTAATTACTGCCTCAATTTCAGAACTTGTTATTGGTCTATTCAGGGATTCAACTTCTTCCTGGTTAGTCTTGGGAGGGTGTACACGTTCAGGAATTTATTCATTTCTTCTAGACTTTGTAGTTTATTTGCATAGAGGTGTTTATAATATTCTCTGATGGTAGTTTGTATTTTTGTGGGGTCAGTGTTGATATCCCCTTTACCATTCTTTATTGTGTCTATTTGATTCTTCTCTCTTTTCTTCTTTATTGATCTGCTAGTCATCTATCTATTTTGTTAATTTTTTCAAAAGACAACTTCTGGATTTGTTGATTTTTTGAAGCAATCTTTGTGTCTCTATCTCCTCCAGTTCTGCTCTGATCCTAGTTATTTCTTGTCTTCTGATAGGTTTTGGATTTGTTTGCTCTTGCTTCTCTAGCTCTTTTAATTGTGATGTTAGAGTGTCGATTTGAGATCATTCTAACTTTCTGATGTGGAATTTGAGTGCTATAAATTTTCTTCTTAATACTGCCTTAGCTGTGTCTCAGAGATTATGATATATTGTCTCTTTGTTCTCATTGGTTTCAAAGAACTTCTTGATTTCTGGCTTAATTTCATTATTTCCCAGGAGACACTCAGGAGCAGGCCATTCAGTTTCCATGCAGTTGTGTGGTTTTGAATGAGTTTCTTAATCCTTAGTTTTAATTTGATTCCACTGTGGTCTCAGAGACTGCTTGTTGTGATTTCTGCCCTTTTGGATTTTCTGAGGAGTGTTTTACTTCCAATTACGTGGTCAATTTTAGAATCTGTGCCATGTGGCACTGAGAAGAATATAGTCTGTTTATTTGGGGTGGAGAGTTCTGTAGGTGTCTATTAGGTCCATTTGATTCAGAGCTGAATTCAAATCCTGAATATCCTTGTTAATTTTGTCTCATAGAGCTGTCTCATCTCGACAGTGGGGTGTTAAAATCTCCTGCTATTATTGTTTGGGACTCTAAGTCTCTTCGTAGTTCTCTAAAAACTTGTTTTATGAATCTGGGGTATATATATTTGGATAGTCAGCTCTTCTTGTTGAATCAATCCCTTTACCATTATGTAATGCCCTTTTTGTCTTTTTTGATATTTATTGCTTTAAAGTTTGTTTTGTCAGAGACTAGGATTGCAACCCCTGCTTTTGTTTTATTTTCTTTTGTTTGGTAAAATTTCCTCCATCCTTTTATTTTGAGCCTATGTGTGTCTTTGCACATGAGATGGGTCTTTTAAATACAGCACACTGATGAATCTTGACTCTTTATCCAATTTGCCAGTGTGTATCTTTTAACTGAGGCATTTAGCACATTCACATTTAAGGTTAATATTGTTATGTGTGAATTTGATGCTGATATGGTTATTTTGCACACTAGTTGATGCAATCTCTTCATAGTGTCATTGGTCTTTATATTTTGGTGTTTTGTTTTCACTGGCTGTTACCGGTTTTTCCTTTCCAGGTTTAGTGCTTCCTTCAGGAGCTCTTGTAGGGCAGGCCTGGTGGTGAAGAAATCCCTCATCATTTGCTTCTCTGGAAAGCATTTTGTTCCTCCTTCACTTATGAAGCTTAGCTGGCTTGATATAAAATTCTGATTTGAAAATTCTTTTCATTAAGAATGTTGAATGTTGGTCCTCACTCTCTTCTGGCTTGTAGTGTTTCTGCTGAGAGGTCTGCTCTTAGTCTGATGGGCTTCCCTTTGTGGAAACTTCTTGGAGGTATTTTCTCATCTCATCTGAGATGCTAGGATTCCTCAGAACTAGCAGGAGGAAAGTCTAAATCTGTGGGTCCGCAGAGAGTGTGGCCACCCTTCCCCCTAGGGGCTCAGGCCCAGGGAGATCAGAGTTCTGTCCCTGAGCCCTGTCTGGAGCTATTGGCATTCCTGCAGGGAGGCCTGCTCAGTAAGGAGGGATGGGTCAAGGTCAGGCCTGAAGAAGCACTCTGCCCGCACTCTGCCACAGCCTGTGTGTTGGGCTGTGGGGGATACCTCTTGAGACTATGCCTCCGAGCCTTCCTAGCTTTAGCAGGGGAAAAGCGCAGCCTGGAGCTACAGAGATGACTGCCTCACTTCCCCAGCCCTGGGAGTTTAGTGTGTTAGGTGGCTATCAGTCCAAGTGTCGGCTGTCACCCCTCCCACAAGGAGCTCAAAGGACTAAGGCAAGGGGCAGCTGCAGTTGTGGTACTGGTCGCCCCTCCCCTTGGGAACTCAGCAAACTTAAGCAGATTCTCGCTTAGGGGCTGTTGAGAATCTGCAGGGCTCCGTGGTTGGGAACCTAGGCCCCCGTGGCGTGGACTCATGAGTGGGATCTTCCGATCTGCATGTTGCTCAGTTCCGTGGAAAAAGCACATTTTCACACTCTGGGTAGCATGCTCACTCACCACCTCTTTAGGCTGGAGTGGGACTGTCACCCCTCCCACAAGGAGCTCAAAGGGCTAAGGCCTACCCCATGTGGCTCTCGGGTGGGCTGCCACACCACATTGCTCTTCCTTCTTCTCCGTGGGTCAGGCCAGCTGCCTAGTTAGTTCTGATGACAGAACCTGGATACCTTGGTTGCCAGTGCAGGATTCACACGCTGTTATGGTTATTTTTGATGGGAGCCTGGGATCACCACGTTTCCAGTTGGCCATCTTGGCCCCACCCCTTGTGTACTTAACTTATAATTGAACTTTATCATAGTTAAACAAACATAGGAAAAACATGGTATATATAAGGCTCTGTAGGTACTAGCCATGGTTTCATGCATCCTTTCAGGGGTCTTCAAATGTATCCCTCTCTGGATAGGAGGGAACTACTGTATATAAAATTGAGTTAAAGTGTGATTAAGCATGTGCATTTATCAGGTTTCTTGATTGAAAGCTCTAAAAGCTGAACCTGAGTAACCCAGGCAGAAAATCAATTTATTGGAAAATTATTGAATTATCAATCAATTTTTTAAAACTAGGGGAGCTAAAGGAAATAGGTCAAAACTAGTGGAGACTAGGTAGAAGAGGACACAGTAAATGCCTTGTCACAAAGATAATTTAGTTAGAACATATCTGCCAGCACTGATCCCCTTATACACCTCATGCTGCCCTTTGAATTGTCATCATAATGGCCACCACCTTTTGAGTTTATCCTTTCCATCTCTGAGACTTTGGTTCACTATTTTCAAGATTCAAACCCCCAGGTAGAAATATCTGGTTGGTCATAGTCCCTGCTTCTTGTAAAGACTTACCCAAAATAAGAAGAGGGACCAGATGCTGCTTAGCTTTAAAAAAAAAAAAATTAACCAACTTACACTATAAAAAATAACAAAATGAAAACAACTTCCCAGTTTTATTTTCAACATCTGTGACCTACGTATTCCAAGAATGTAGCCAAATAAAAGATACTACCTGGTAGCCATTAAAGTAATCTGAATCAATTGTGTAAAACATAGAGCATGATGACAAAAAGAACTTCCCTTTTAAAAAAACCTTTGATTACAATGAGTGGATTGGATTTTGGGGTTACTTTTTGGTTTTGTTCACATATATACATGTGAACAAAATTTATATATATGTATTATATATTACATATAAAATACATTTTATAATTTTTAAACATATTAATAAATAACATAGCAGGATATAGAATACATAATCTACTGGAAATATGGAAACTAGATGATTATGTATTCTATATCCTGTTATGTTATTTATTAATGTAATATTTAAAAATTATAAAATACATTTTCTACATGATTTTATATTAAAATTAAATATAAAATCTAATGGCTAGCAATAATTTAATTTTTAATCTAATTAAAAATCTAAGGGCTAGCAAGAAGCTTTGTAGAATGAAATGATTTTAGATATAAATTATAACTTGAAGATGTTAAACACTGAAAGAAATTACTACCACAATTCGAAATTATGGTGATTTTAACTATTTTGCATGAGAAAACCGCAATGCTAATGAGCAAACTATAAATATGCAGCTTTCAAAGTTGACAGTCATCAGTTTCTTCCCTCCCTATATGTTCATGATGTACCTGACATTAAGAAACTTAGTCTAGTTCTCTTCTCAAATCTAGGCTACTTGAAGAATCAAATGAGTTGGATGGCATGCTGTGAAAATTTGGCTCAAGCTTTTGAGAATATTGGCTGCTTTAACTTCTGCCCTCTTGGAAGTCAACCATCAGGTGAGAAGTCTGACTCCTCTAAAGCCACCATACTATTATATATATGTAAGCATAAGCTAGCCAGGAGAAGAGTCCAGGTGGAAACAGAAAATTACTGGCCAGCCATAAACTGTGTCATCCTTTCTAGTTGAAGCTTCCTTGTATGATCCAGGCCAAGATGGTACTATGCAGAAGAGAAGAGCTGCACAACTGAACCTAACCAAGATTGCAGAATCATGAGAAATAATAAATTGTGCTTTAGAAAATAAAATAAACTAGGCTGGGTGCCGTAGCGCAAACCTGTAATCCCAGCACTTTGGAAGGCCGAGACAGGAGGATCACGAGGTCAGGAGATCGAGACCATCCTGGCTAACCTGGTGAAACCCCGTCTCTACTAAAAAATACAAAAAACTAGCTGGGCGATTTGGCGGGCGCCTGTAGTCCCAGGTACTCGGGAGGCTGAGGCAGGAGAATGGCGTGAACCCCGGAAGGTGGAGCTTGCAGTGAGCTGAGATCCGGCCACTGCACTCCAGCCTGGGCAACAGAGCGAGACTCCGTCTCAAAAAAAAAAAAGAAAGAAAAGAAAAAAATAAACTAACTTTGGGTTTGTTTCTCCTCAGGGAGTGGGGAACTGAAATAGAAATTAGTACCTACAAGTGGGATACCGTCATGAGAAATACTTAAACATATCGTATTGTCTTTGGGACCAAACTGAGCCCTGAAGGGCAGCAAATAGGCTGTTTTTATAGATTGAAAAGGAAGACGTTACTAGAGCACAGGGAGCTTCTGCTATGCATTGTTGAAACAATTAATAAGACTATCACTTTCAGTGACACAGAAGATAAAAAATGAACCAATAGACTGCGGATTTGGATAAGTATGTTTCTAGGCAGCACTTTGAAACTAAAGTTGGCTGCTTTTAGCTGTCTATGATAACGTATTGCAAGAAAGAGATAAAATAAATAATAGTTGAGTTTTCAAAAAGACTTTAGAAGAAGCCCTCCTAATCAAGTATTTTCTGGGTTACATTATCAGCTCCACCAAAAAGTAAGAGATTTTCAAAATAAAAATGACCTTGGGAAAGACAAAATTTAGGGTACTATGGGTAAAATATGCTCAGAGTCAGTTTCAAATTAAGAGTTAAGACTTCTGGAAGATTTAAGTCAATACCTTGAGTTAGAGCTTCTCATCTACACAAAAGTACTAGTCATATTATAGGTATGAATCTTAAGAGCATAGTCCCATAACTTAACCCTGTCTTGTAAAATGAACTAGAAAGAGCTCTGCCTCAGAAAGACTTGTGAGTGTGATTTTGATCTAATGAAAATAAACCCAGTAAGACTCATAGAAAATTCATGATATTTTCAAGATAATTTTATTGGCAAAGTCCCCACAAACATTCACTAAAAGAGAAAGAAAAAATGGAAAAGAGGCCTTGGGGCATCCAAATTTCTATGGGCAGGAAGCAGACTGAGAAAGACACTTAGTTGCAAACACTAGCCACTTCTTATGGAAAATGGAGAATAACTCAGAAGTTAGAGCTAACAGCCTGCAGAAAAGGCTTAAGGGCCATGTAAAATAATCCCCAGAAAGTACATGTATCCTTGCCAAGGAACATATATTGTACCTTGCCTCTGTAAAAGAGAAGACTTCAGAAATATTCCCTTCTGTATTTCAGAAT
This sequence comes from Piliocolobus tephrosceles, assembly GCF_002776525.5. Taxonomy (NCBI): domain Eukaryota; kingdom Metazoa; phylum Chordata; class Mammalia; order Primates; family Cercopithecidae; genus Piliocolobus; species Piliocolobus tephrosceles. The sequence goes on along the minus strand of NC_045439.1, from coordinate 59,607,835 downwards.
TACTTGGATTAACGACTGTTATGTGTCATTTGTTTTTTCTTTTTTTGAGTAAGAAAGTGTTTTAACAAAATGTGATTTTGTTAAAGTAAAATCTCCTGTTTTAGCAAACAATCCCACTGTATACCTGCTTCTATAGAGATAGATTAGATTACATTTGCCATTGTCACAGGATCTTTGGGGTGTAGGTTTACCACCTTGTGCCTGAGTATTGCTTGTGCCCACTGACCTCGTGGTTTTGCCCACTTGGCCCAGCAGGCTATGCTCAGCTTGAGCTACTGGCCTGGATCCCACACCTGCCAGGAGTGAGCCAGTAGTGGAACAGTGAGGAATGCATGGGTGAACAAGTGCAAGGTCTGGCCACTGCACACAGCCAGACACACAGGCTGCTGCATCAGGAAGGCAGCTCCAAGCACTGGCACAGGTGCCAGCTCCATGTGAAGCTGTGGCTCAACCAGATGTATTGCACATGGCTTTTGCAGCAGGCACCTGTGTCTAGAGAAGGGGAATGCAGTGGTACCTGGAAGCTTGGAGATGCCTGGAACCGCAGAGCCGAAAGAGGGTATCACAGCCCTGGCTCAGTGAGTCCCTAGATCTGGGCTTCCCAAAGGCCTGCAGCTAGTTTCTCCTCATCTCTCACAATGTGGTGAGTGTGGAGAAGGGGCACATTTCAGCCCTGTTTGTGTTACAGTTCTTTCTGTCCAGCCATTCAGTGGGTCCAAGTTCTTGTCCTGTGTTCTGGAAGAATGAGGTACACGGACAACTCGAAGGTGAGCAAGACAGAGAAGAGCTTCATTGAGCAACACAACAGCTCTCAGGAGATCCAAAGTGGACAGTTCCTTTCTGTAGCCAGGTCATCCTAAAAGTGTCCAGCTCTAGGCAGAGGGTAGACCCACAGTGGGTAGTTCCTTTCCACAGGTCTCAACATTTGTCCTAGTCTGGCTGAGTCTGGGGTTTTTATGGGCTCAGCAGTGAGAAAGCTTGTGCTGATTGGTCCATGGGTTGCCACGGGCAGGCCCAGAAAAAGCACTATAGATTCTCACTATGGGTACCAGACTCCACTTAGAAATGGCAGGCTTCAGGCTGTCCCTGGCTTGAAGGTGAGATTTAACAGGGACCCACCCATTTCCACCCAGGAGCCTGTCTTCCTCTTGCCTCTGTCAACATGCTGTTCACAGTGACCAGGTCATTTGTGCTGAGGGGCACCTGCAGGCCTGCACTGAGCCACCATCAGCCCGCTCCCCAAGTCTCCTTCCCTGAGCTTGTCAGTGCCCAAAGTTTCAGAGGGGGCCAAGGCAGTAACGAGTTCAAGGAGGGAGGCTTGGGGTGGGGGCACTGAGGGTGGCTCAGTGCATGCCCGCAGGTGCCCCATCAGTGCCCAAACTTTCAGAGGGGGAAAGCAGCCTGGCATGTCAGTGCCACCCCAAGCACATGCACACCTGTCCAGGTCAAGACAGTGCCCAGGCTTGGCTTCAACTTTCCTTAAAAATCAGAGCAGGTGCCGGGAGCAGGGAGAGGCCAGGGAGCAGGAACAGGCACTTTCAAGCCTGCAAGGGTAGGGAGGCTTCCCGGGCCCCTAAAAGTGTAGCGGTGCCTGAGTTCAGAGTTATGGCTGGGCAGCTGCAGTTGCACCTATTAACTCGGTACGGAGTGGGGCTTCCACCTGTTCCCATCCCCCTCTGGCTCCTTAAGCGCATATCCCCAGTGCACCTCCCCTGCTGTAGCTGGCGTCTTTGTAGTGGTCCCTCCAGATGGGCCATCAGTGCCATCACCATGTTTTCGTTGTTGGTGTTAGTGTTGTTTTTGCCTTTAACTGTTTTCTTCATTTTCTTTGCCTGAGATTGTACTTTAAGATTTTACCACTCAATACCATGAAGTATCATTATTATAGAATAAATAGCACATTAAGAAATAAATTAAACTCTTTAAGACAGAATTGTTCATGTAAAACAAATTGCACCCGTTTTAGGCCCCATAATCTTGATTGTTAATATTTCAGTAGGCTTCATTTAGTCCCATCTCTAGATAGATAAGTATATCAATGGCAAGATAGATGGATGAATGTATAGACAGACAGCTAGTTAGATGGATAAGCATATATATAATGCCTGTTAACTTGGGACTTTGTTGCAAAAAAAAAAAAGCAAATTATTTATTAATAATGATTTAACTTACTGTTTGAAATAAATACTTTTTAACAATACCCATACACCAGGAATTGCAGATGTGCAAACGGATTCCGATCCTGCAAATGGATTCTGGTCAGTCTTCAAATCCTTTTTTTATTCATCAACTACTATGGCCAAATAAGTAGTTCCTGTTTAGTTTGTATCTGTATTAGTTATCTATTGCTTTCTAACAAATTACCCTAAAACTTAGCAGCTTAATGTATTTACTCTCTCATACACTTTCTGAAGATCCATTATGCTGGAGCAGCTTGGCTGAGTGATTTATGCTAAGAGTCTCTTACGGAGTTATAGTCAAGCTGTTGGCCAGACCCGTGGTCATCTTGAGGCTTAACTAGTGCTGGAGGATCAGTTCACCTGATTATTAGCAAGTCTCAATTTCCTTAAACTACCATCCAGCATTGCCATTATTAACAGAAACAGAAATTATATTTGAATATATAATAGGAAAATATAATTATAGGAAAAAGAAAAACCATTTCTGATTGAGTTGTCAAACTTTGATATAAAAATATAATCTAAAAATCTTTAATGTCTATATCAGAGAGGTTAATACAAATTTTATTTTATATTATAGGATATCACCTGTCTTCAGGGATTTTATAGTATTTCATGGATATGGTTTGTGAAGAGTTTTGAGAGAAGGTCTGCCCTTTTCACGCAGTGAGAAAGTGTCCAAATTCGTATACATTTCTAATCTGTAACACTATATTATTAATTGCTTTATGTTAAAAAATAGCAATTTTATTTAACTTGTGAGTGCAGGTACACTTCAAATCTGTGCTGTACTTCTGAGGTTATGTATCTGTGTACACCCAGTTTTGTTTGAGAATCTTGTGGCATCAACCTCTGAGGAGACAAGAAGAGTCATTTCAGCTTCTGAATGTTTTCTCTCGTCCTTTCTATTATCCTTAAAAGAAATTTCATTGATGGTACAGATGACTGAAGTCTAGCGTGGACTGGTTCTATGATGATAACTTGAAAACTTTGGAAAGTGTTTCAGAGATAGTAAGCACCAGGGAGAGCATCAGCAACAGCATCATTTCAAGTTCACAACCAACCAAAATCCTCATAAATTGTCTGCGCTGAAAATATATTGTTACAATTTTTGAATAAAGACAGAGAGAATTCTTATATCACGGGTGATGAAACAGTACAACAAAAATCAATGATATTTTAGCAAAACGAACATTTACAATGACGACAACAGGTATTTCTTATTTTGTTTTTGTTTTTGTTTTTTTTGGCCCAGTATTGACCTAACTATGGAAAATGGCAATTGTTTTATGGGCAATATACACATAATTAGAGCAGCATGGAAAATTTTCATATAATCTGTGAAATTATTTTTGCTAGAATTTTTCATTTTTTGCCAAGGGCCTTTTCGTAAATTTAGTCATACATAAAAATAGTTTTTGTGTAAGAACAGTTTTCTATATTCTCTATTCTAAAATTATTGTCTATTTTTTCCTCAGGGAAAAAATAGTAATCTTGTATGTGTACTAGAGAAGAAAATAAATCAATATAAGAAATTGTCACAGTTAATTCACATTTGATTATTCAAGGTTTTTGCACAGTGAGTAGAACCTGGATCATTCAGGGAGGCTTTTGGCTTTCAGTAAGAGAAAACTCAATTAAACATGGCTGAAGCAATATGGACAAGTAATTCAAAAATTATACCCTAAAGCTCTAATGTGGTTCCAGAGCTATTGAATTTGACACCTCTGAGAGGCTATTAGCTTTATTGTCATGATGACACAATCAGTCATGTTGCTCCAGGAATCCTGTCTTTCCACATCAGTGACCAAGGCAGGGAAGAAGACAGGGCATGGGGTACCTTCTAGTAGCCATGTCTTTATCAAAATAAAAGTTCTCTTTGCAAAGTGAACAATGAAGAAGGTTCCCATGGCCCACATCTAACAAATGAAAGAGACTACAGATGAGCCCCTTTCTTCCATGTATGTCCAAAGTTAACTTGTTTACTTGGTAGTCATATCTTCTTTATAAAATAGAATGCAAGAGAAAACATTTGACCTTATTTTTGGTTGAAATTTGCAATAAATCGGCAATTTTAATATTTTTTAATCTTACACACATTAAATAATTTAGTTAACATAATTCAATTGGCTTCTCTGAAAACAATCTGAATAGTAACCACAATTGACAATAAGTATGCTGGGCTAAAATTTAGTTTTTAGTTTCTAGAATCATAAATACCTAAGTTAAATGTAAATACATGACATTGGAAAAATTGCTTTGTTTCATTTGTAAAGTGTGGATAATAATACTAAGGTGTGTGTGTGTGTGTATGTGTCTGTGTGTGTGTATGTGTAGGGAACATTAAATAAGACCATGCTCATAAAATGTCTAGGGTATTGTTTTGCAAAGTCAGCATTCAGCAAATATGAACTACCAGAATGTTGATAATGAACAAAGAGAAAAAGATGATGATTTGATCTCGTATTTCTGGCTCTGACCTGGAAACTAAGCATGGTCACATGAATCACATATCCATAACCCTATATTGATGCCAGTAAGTTGACTATTTAGCACTCAGTTTAGTGTATATCCTTTTTCTTTTTCCTGTCATTTATTGAATATTCACTGTTCTCCAGACACTGTGCAAAGCTCTTATTTGCCCTGTTTTAATCCCCAATTAATACTTGTTTTGCTGAAGAGAAAACAGATTCAGAAAGTTAAATAAGTCATTCAACTCACGGTTAGGGAGAGACATAAGTCTGCTTGGCTTCCAGCTTCTGTTTTTAACCACTGTAGAATTCTTCTTCTTTTTTACAATGCTTTTATGATTTTTTCTTCTTTTCTTTCTTTTTCTTTTCTTTTTTTAATGACACCCACCTATATAATTAAATTTTAAACTAAAAATATTGCCCTTCAGTTTAGAACTCTAGAGTTCTGTTTTTATTTTTCTTCTTTTCTCTTGTAGTTTTCATTCATCATACGTCCTCTTTACTTACTTAATACACATGTGAAGGGATTGTATAAGAACAGCTGTAACCATTGGTGTAAGTCCAAGAGTCTGAAACCTGAAAAACTTGGAATCTGACACAAGGGCAGGAAGCATCCAGCATGGGAGAAAGATGAAGGCCAGAAGACTCAGCAAGTCTGCTCCTTCCAATTTCTTCTGCCTGCTTTATTCCAGCTGTGCTGGCAGCTGATTAGACAGTGCCCATCCAGACTGAGAGTGGGTCTGCCTCTCCCAGTCCACTGACTCAAATGTTGATCTCCTTTGATAACACTTTCACAGACACACCTGGGAACAAAAGTTTGCATGCTTCAGTCCAATCAAGTTGACAGTATTAACCATAACACATTGTAACTCATTTCTGGATTTTTTTCCTATTAAAATTTATTATTTTTACTGAATTTCTTCTCTGTCAATAAACTATTTTAAATTTTTTATAGGATATGCGTACTTGCTGACTAAGCAGATAACAATGAGGTTTTCACATAAATTGGCATTTGCCTGTCTTATTGTAATACTGAATTTTGAGTGGATGATGTAAGTGTTTATAGTTCATGAGATGAATTGAATTGTGTTCCCCTAAAGTTCATATGTTGAATCTCTAATCCTCAGTACTTCATATGTGGCTATATTTGAGCTTACGGCCTTGAAAAGGTGATTAAATTAAAATGAAGTCTTTAGGGTGGTTCTTAATGTAATGTGAATGGTGTTCTTATAAGAAGAAATCTGGACATAGCTAAAGGCAGCAGAAATGAGCATGGAGAAATAAGAGACCATGTCAGGACACAGTGAGGGGACAGTCATCAGAAGCCAAGGAGACAGGCCACGGGAGGGCCCTACCCTGGCAACACATTGATTTTAGACTTCCAGCCTCCAAAGCCTTGAGAAAACAAATTTCTGTTGTTTAAGTCACTCATTATACAGTATTTTGTTATGGCAGCCCAAGTTGACTAATTTATTAATTTATTTATTCAATGAATATTCACCACAATTCTCCACTTTACTCCAGATATGTTCCTAGTACCTTGGCATGCATGGTTGGATAAAATGAAGCATCCTGGAAATTATGAAAAGTCTGTAGAATGTTACTACCATGTATGAAAAGAAAAGAGTATAAAGTGAGACTGAGATATTGTGATTCTTATGGTTGTCGCTGGAGACAAAATCATGATCATGATAATGTACCATGAAAATCAAAATTTTCAGGTGAGTTTTTGTGAAAGAATTTTTTTGTGAGAGATTATGAAAGTGTATATATAACAACATGGATGCTGTCAAACTGATGTCCCTCAATTGCTAGTAATTCTCTGTGCACTGTGGCAACTAAGTCCTTTTACACTGAGAAGTTCAATGTTACGAATGGCTTATAGAAATAGGTAACATTAACTTCTTCCTCATTCCCTGGACCCTACTCTCTCTCTATATATATACACGTATATGTATATAAGGATAGACAGTTATATATTTATATATGATTATGTAATTATATAACTATATATAAAATATAAATCTATTTATATATTACAAATATAAATTTATAACATATTATAAATATAATCATTACATATATAGAGAGAGTGGGGACCAGGACTATATTTTTATATGTAGTAGGAGCCCAGAACTATATTTATATATGGTATACAAATAAATATAAATAAAAAAATATATATATCTTTTCTGATTTACATGGAAGCTGAAATGCCTCACAGGAGAATGACATGTTTAGACATATTAGGTATATGGATTGGCATGTAAAAATGGAGACAATTGACAGGAGGTTGAGCTATGAGAGAAAATGTCACCAAGGAACTTGTGAAGTGTGGCATGATGAGACAGCTTTAACGACAGGGCCTGAGGTTCCTAGTACTGTGTGACAGCTTTGACCCAGATTTTCTAGAAGCAGATATGTGCTGTGGGGATAAAGAACTGTGTGAAATGCTGAAAGAGTAGTATTTTTAAAGTCTGTATTAATTTGAGAAGCAGAATAAAGAGAAAGAAAACATTTGACTGTTTTCTTCTGAGAGTTCAAACAGTACCTTTGTCTATTGGCAATGAAGCAACAACACAAGAGGAAGCCTAGATGGCATTCTGGTAGTTGTCTAAGTGGGAAACAAAGGGCTTGGAGGAGACGACTAGGCAGTCTGTGGAGAGCACTGAGTGAAGCTGGACTTGGTCTTGATGAGTCTTAGGTCCACTGGGCATATAATCCAAGGCTGTATACATTCTAGATGGAAAGAGCTTCTTGGAAGAAGGCTGAAATTCTGCAGTTGTGGAGTTTCAAAATGTGGAACCAATAGCTAACCTGATTTACTTGTTTTTCACATGCAGATCAGGCTTTGGGATCATTTTTGATGGCACTGTGACATATCCTCCAAACCAAGGGGAGATAATCACATTGACTACTGAGTGTCCTTATTGGAAATGTTTATTATACATAAGGCTTGAAACTAAAATATAATTCTCATGTTACGCATTTTCTACTATGATTTAAACCTCTTCAAAATTTTTTAACACATGATTTTGTGGGAGTCCATGCATCACAGTTATTCTTTTTTATACCCCGGATTTTATAACTCAGAACAAAATAATGGTTTTATACTGTAATTAAATTAGACAATTTCCAAATTTTGACTCTTTTTAAGAACAGTTGAAAAGAAATGCCAACAGTGGAATTAAGATTCATGCCTATAATCCCAGCACTTTGGGAGGCAGAGGCAGGCAGATTGCTTGAGCCCAGGAGTTCAGGACCAGCCTGGGCAAATGGCAAAACCAAACCTTAGCCAGGTGTGGGGTCATGCACCTGTAGTTCCAGCTACTCGGGAGGCTGAGGTGGAAGGATGACTTGAGTTTGGGAGGCGGAATTTGCAGTGAGCTGAGATAACGCATTTCAGCCTGGGTGACAGAGTGAAACACTTTCTCAAACAAAACAAAACAAAAACAAAAACACTTTCCAACAGTAAATTCTATTCTATTTTTAGTTATTTTATTGAATTTCTGAATGACTTAATTTTGCTCATTTTCCTCAGTTGCACTAACAAAAAATAAGCAAAGAACAATGGTGAATAAAGTAAGGTGACAATTCCTTGAAAGATCATTTCAGTAATATGCAGTCTACAAAATAAAGCAGTATTACACAAATGTAATATATGCAGTGCTGTTATCTGATTTGCAATAAAGTGTTATCTGGATTTAATAACTATTCCCTTGCACTTTCTTTTTTTGGAGGGTTATCCATTTTGCTTTGAGATAGACTTTTTTCTGAATGCAATTTCTTGCTCTCTTCCTATATAATTTGTGGTTTTCATTTCTTAATCTCTTTTATAGTCTAAATTGAAAATCTGAAGAGAGTTCACATTTATGTTACCATTTGCAGTCTTTAAATGAAGCACTCAAGTCATCCTGGGTTTATGAGCCTGTTGTAACTGCCAGATACTAAATTCCAACTACAACATATTTTCAGTCTATTTCAGAAAGGAGGATAAACATGTCAGATAACTTTTACCTCTTCTGTCAATTCACATAAATATAAAACTCATTAAAACATTTTTAACTATACCCTATTTGTCTAAATAAATCAAGTAGGTGTAAAGCCAGTTTTTTTCCCCCCACTTGCCCTGTGTTTCACAAAATCCTGAATCTCTACTAACAGGTATTTCTATAGCCACCCAAAACAAACGTAGTTACAAATAGAACAGGCTTTGTGATGGTAAAATATTTCAAATAATATTTTTAGGTTGCTCATTTAGGTGTATTGCATTGGGAGTGGATACTGAAATATAGACGAAAGGATGTGATCACATTTAACTGTGCAAAATAAAAAATTGACAAGCACTTATTAGTTTATAGGCATCAGGAGCTAGCACAGACTTTAGCTCTTGTATTTCTAATAACTTAAAACTCATGTAATTAAATAATGATTTGGGGAAACCTTTCATATATACTATGTATGCAGTGCTATTATTAAAATTATACATTTAATTTGATTGTGTCATGGCTTAAATTGCTACAGTTTTCATTGGTAATACACATCTGAGAATGTTCTCAGAGCTTAAGATTATGCTTCTATCTGTGTCTGGTAGTAAATATATCTGTATGGGCAGATAACTTGGTATTTATCAAGCCTTTAGAGCAGATTTTCAAACTTTTATTTTCTTGAAAAAATTATAGATTCCCTGGACCCCACATTAAAATTCTGATTAATGGGATCTGAGATGAGTCACAAAATAGTACAGAGTATTAATGTGTGTATGCTTTCTTGTTATTGTGCAGGTTCTGGTGGTTGAAAAGAAAGAGAATATGTTGATATTAAGTAATACAGAAGTGATCGTCTTAAATGCTCTCTTTGCTTAAAAAAATAAAATAAAAAGCTCTATTTGTACTTCACCATTAGGCCTTTTCAACACTGAAAGAAGAGAATGACTTTGAACAGTTGAAGAAGGTTGTGTGTTATTAATCCTTGTATTATGAAAGTAAACGTTAATGTTTCCATGAGTATCAGTATAAGCCACCATCCAAGCCCAGCAGTTATGAAAAGAGTGCATGTGCAGTAGTTCTTTTTTTTTTTTTTTCCTTGAGGTGGAGTCTTGCTCTGTCACCCAGGCTGGAGTGCAGCGGTGCAATCTCGGTTCACTGCAACCTCTGCCTCCTGGGTTCAAGGATCCTCCTGCCTCAGCCTCCCGAGTAGCTGGGACTACAGGCGCCCACCACCACGCCTAGCAAATTTTTTGTATTTTTAGTAGAGATGGGATTTCACCATGTTAGCCAGGATAGTCTCAATCTCCTGACCTTGTGATCTGCCCGCCTTGGCCTCCCAAAGTGCTGGGATAACAGGCGTGAGCCACCGCACCCGGCCGCATCAGTTGTTCTTTTAGAGACTTCATTGCACTCTGTTGGCTGGGAGGCTGAGAAATGAAGTAACCCCAGAGACTAAGAAATTAAACACCTCCATTATTTGACTCTGTCTCTTCCCCAGGGAAGAGAATGGAATTTTGACTTCACAGGGAAGACTGGCCAGTTGTTGCCTTCTGTCTCCTTAGATTCTACTACCAACAGTTGTAAATACTGCCAGTTACAACATTTTACTGTAGCATATAAGTTAACTCATAATACAGGCTTTAGGAACATGCTAAAATTTTTCTTCCTGAGTAAACCACATCATCAATTGATTTTCCTAGTGTCTTTTAAATACTCAATGAAATAACAAAAAACTGATGATTACTAAACACATAGAAAAACATTTATGCAATGAAAATCACTTTTGCTTAATATTTTAGGCAAACTGTTTTTCTTAAAAATAGTTGGGAGGTGATTATTCATTAAGTGGAATTGAAAGTTTACATTGTACCATGAAAAAAGTAGAAAATAAGTATAATAAGAAAACAGATCATCCTGGCTGGGCATGGTGGCTCATACCTGTAATCTCAGAACCTGTAATCCCAGTCTCAGAGGCTGAGACAGGCAGATCACTTAAGTCCAGGAGTTTGAGACCACCTGGGCAACATGGCAAAAGCCCCCAGTCTCTACAAGAATTAGTCAGGCTGATGACGTGTGCCTGTAATCCCAGCTACTCAGGAGGCTGAGGCAGGAGAATCACTTGAACCCAGGAGGCAGAGGCAGCAGTGAGCCAAGATCACACCACTGCTCTCTAGCCTGGGCAACAGAGGGAGACCCTGTCTCAAAAGAAGAAAACAAAAAAGAAAAGAAATCATAAATCCCAACTGAAGTTATTGTTCCTGTGGACTGTTCCTGTAGATATTTGGACAGAATAAAATGTGGACTCTCTGTAAAAAAGGATAATATAGTTGGTCTGTTGTTTCAGTAGATCAAGAAACACTGCTTCCTGATATTTTGTTCCTGGGGTAAGATATTTAAACATTTAGGCACAGTCTCTCCTTTATATGCATTGTGTTAGAACTATAGGATGAACTTCAGGTTTTATTTCTTAGGAAGTTCCCAGCCATTCTGCAAAGATATTTTATCAATGAATTTCATTTTGACAAGTGAAATCAATGATGTATAAATAAAAGAAATAAATAGAAATTAATTACCTGTTAGAATTAGTATGTTCTAATGAAGTCATAAGACATCAAAAGTGCACAGTCATACCATTTTAATGCCCTATCATCTCTCTTTAGCTTAAGGAATTCAGATTTCAATTTTATGGATCATAGGAGTACAAATAAATAAAATAATACGTATCTCTAGTTAGCAGAAAATTTCTATCACTTAAAATCTGTTAAAATATTATTTTCTTCAACACATTTTCAGTTTTATCCTATTTTACATAGGCAGTTCACATTTTACTCTTTATTACTCACTTGCTACATCACATTTTCTTACTAATTTATTTAAATGTTTCTTTATTTGATTTTTTGTTGGTTTTGAATCACATTTAAAGACTTCTGGATTTTTATGAAGCAATGAGAAACATATACAAATACATAGTTAGATGCAGCTCAATCAAGTATCAATTCATACAAGATGTTCATAGAAAGAACTTTAGATCTGTAGCGTAAAAGAAACTTCTTCAAATAAAGATGGCTTTGAGAGACACATTTATTTATCCTTCATCTGATGAAATCTGGGAGACAAAGAGAGATGAAGAGGAATCAAGCCTAGTTTCAGACCAACCCAAAGTTTATGCATAAGTACTATGTTTTCAAATCTGAGGTCTGCTGCTGACACTCTATGTAATTATGGTTAGGTAACTACATGTATGTGGTACATACATTGTTTCCTAAAGAGAAATTACCAATGACAGTCTTTATACTTTCCTATTCATGATCATCTAGATATTCAAAAATTGATAAGCTTTCAGGAAATCTATCATTATTTTTATATTGAATGATGAAATGCATATAGTATCAAGTAAACTATGTAACTGAAATGTCTTGTCTATCAGACTTCATAAGGCATTAAATTGCTTTTATCTGAAACCATTAAACTGGTTTCCAAATTTATCTAAATATTACTAAGTTAGAAGCATTTGAAAAATTGGTCAGGGTACACTACTGAAAGGCAGCATATTCATTTTTCTATCTCTCTTATAAAATTAATATTCCCCCAGTGGTTGGTAAATACAACCTCATTTTCAACATATTTTTTAAGATGCTATGGTTTTCTGCTCTTATAAATTTTCAAGTAAAATTTGAAAACCTAAACAAAGGAAGGCAGCTAATGTTGATATTGTTAAATGAATATAACCATTCATTTGCTTATATTGCCCCAGAGAAAAATCTAAATTCCGGCCGGGCGCGGTGGCTCAAGCCTGTAATCCCAGCACTTTGGGAGGCCGAGACGGGCGGATCACGAGGTCAGGAGATCGAGACCATCCTGGCTAACCCGGTGAAACCCCATCTCTACTAAAAAAAATACAAAAACACTAGCTGGGCGAGGTGGCGGCGCCTGTAGTCCCAGCTACTCAGGAGGCTGAGGCAGGAGAATGGCGGGAGCCCAGGAGGCAGAGCTTGCAGTGAGCCGAGATCCGGCCACTGCACTCCAGCCTGGGCGACAGAGCGAGACTCCGTCTTAAAAAAAAAAAAAAAAAAGAAAAAGAAAAATCTAAATTCCTTAATGAGGCTTAAAGAGCCCTTCAGGATTTGGCTTCTGACTTACCTCATCAACCCAGTTTCTTAGGGCTGTCCACCCCAGGTTCATTTATTTAATCAATCAACATCTGTCTTTTGACTATCGATTGTGTGTCAACAACTGACCTAAACTGTAAGGATACAAAGGTAAATATGACCTACTATCCATGTTCTCTTGAAATGTAAGAGTGAAGAGGAGGGAAGTGTTCATTCACTTGTTTAATACGTATTTGTTGAGACTCTATAATATGCCAGGCACTGATCTAGATACTGATGAAATAACTTTCAAACACCGAAAATTATATCCTGAAACAGAGATAGAAATGCTCAAATATAGGCAATAAACAAGTACAGTAGTGCCCCCTTATCTGCTGTTTCACTTCCGAATGTTTCAATTGCTAGCAATCAACTGTGGTCTAAGAGTATTATGTTACTCTTGGAAAGAGAGAGTGAGCATAACATTCACATAACATTTATTACAGTATATTATTATAGTTTTCCTATTTTATTATTAGATGTAATTATTAATCTCTTACTGTACCTAATTTGCAACTTAAACTTTACCTTCGGTACATATGTGTAGGAAAAAACAGTGTTTTTAGAGTTTTATACTCTCTGTGGTTTCAGGCACCCACTGGGGGTCTTGGAACATACCCCTCTGCGGATAGGAGGGGACTAATGTAATGATGAAAGTAAGCGATTATAAATTGCTACAACTATTAATACTGAGGTTCTATAGGTTTTCATGATGGTAATATAAGGGAGATGTGATCACTTAAATATGTCCTTGAGGAGGTGAGAGCTAAGCCGAGAAAAAAGGATAAGATTGATCCAATCGTGGCAGAACCAAATGGGCAAAGAGTGTAAATCAGGAAAGAGCTTAGAGTGTTGGAGATGTGAACCAAAGCATGAGAGACTGAAGAATAGCGAACATTTAAAGAAAGCTAAAATGTAAGAAGCAGGTGATAATGCAGAGTATTAAGAACTGTGGGAATGAGCGTGCACTCTGTATGCTAAATATTTTGATTTCTGAGAAGGTGCCATGTTTTCCATTTACAATCTGTTTTCCACTTATAATGTTTTATTTTACATCTGCTATTATTTCCTAGTCACCCCTATCAGTGACTCTTCTTCCTCAAAACCTTCCTCCTTTTTCCTTTATAACCCATTTTATGCTCCTACTTTGCCTCAGTTGTGGCATTCATCCTACTATATTGTAAATCACAACTTATCTAAATCCATAGGCTATAGTTTCCTTGGGCTGGTGCTATTTAATTTTAACCTTTCTGTCTTCCGCATCTAGCACAATGGCTGGCACATAGCAAATGCCTGGAAAATATTTGTAAAACAAATGTGTTCATTTCCTAGTGTCAGCTCTGCCTCAATGCATTTCATTCAATGTTAAGCTTGTTCAGCTCTTGAAATGTCAATTATCCCCAAAGCCAAGCAGCAGTGTTAGACATGGTGATTGCTCTCCTAAGTGCCTTCACTTCCAGCTGGGATCCTGGACCTGGCACTGAAGCCAAGCTACAAGTGACCTAATTAGTCCTTTGGTTATTTCCAAAAAAATTGGGAATAATCATGAACGGGGATGGCCAAAAACTAGGACATGCGGAGTTTGATGAAAGCTGAAATGTCTAGGGTGCCAGATGCAAGTCTTTTGGACAGTATCAATAGTTCCCAAAACAAAGTAGTTTGCATTTTAACTGTTTTCTGGAGCTTTTATCAACAAAATATGTTCATTGACTAATCAGATCTTTGTACCAGATTAGAAATTAACGGTGTGCTGGCCACAGAAATAAGATACAAAATCTCTCTCTTTCTGGCCCTGCTATAAAAGAATTTCTGACAGCATATTCAGCCAGATGCTGTGTATCTTTCCAGAGTGTAATTTTGGGTCTAACAGTGAGCTGCCTTCCGATCCCATGTTTCTAATCAATGTCAGGGAATGGATGCTAAGAAGGAAACTCTCCCACAAGAAATCAGTAGTTGATAGATCTTTGACAGGCTTTTAATGTTTTTGTTTTTGTTTTTTTTTTCCTGAAAGCTCATCTCTTGCTTCATAGTCACAGTATGCTGGCGAGTCTGCTGGCTGATGTCATAGATGAGTGTAACTAATACCCTGTTGGTATCGTATTAACTCAGGGGAAAAGCCAGGGGCAAGATATTCTTTAAACAAGACAACGTTCATGGAGCAGCTGATGAGTTTAAAGTTAAGCGTCACGTATTTAAGATGACGCTGTTACCAAGAAATTGTACTTAATCTTTAGAACACTCCCGTAGGTGGCTAGCACACAATACCTTCTAAGAATTTGCTTTGGCGGTGGCTCAAGTCTGTAATCCCAGCACTTTGGGAGGCGGAGACGGGCGGATCACGAGGTCAGGAGATCGAGACCTTCTTGGCTAACCCTGTGAAACCCCGTCTCTACTAAAAAATACAAAAAACTAGCCAGGCGAGGTGGCGGACGCCTGTAGTCCCAGCTACTCCGGAGGCTGAGGCAGGAGAATGGCGTGAACCCGGGAGGCGGAGCTTGCAGTGAGCTGAGATCCGGCTGCTGCACTCCAGCCTGGGCGACAAGACTCCGTCTCAAAAAAAAAAAAAAAAAAAGAATTTGCTTTGGGTCCTACATGTCATTCTGAAGTGCTGAAGTGACAACTGACGCTCAAAATATGTACTTACTTGGATGGAACACGGAAGTCTATGTATAAATATACAGTTGAATAACATCTATTCTCCATTTATGGATTTTATACTATGTGGTTCGTGATTCTGGAAATGAGTAATAAATACTCTCTAGTTTTGAGGACAACAGCACCAAGGCCCAGGCTGAGAATCCAAACAGTCAAAAAATACTGAGCAATATTGGAACTCTAATGGTTAAAGACCATGTATAGAGATTTTAATGAAATAGCTGAGATTTGAAAGCCAGGTCTGTTTCTTTCAAAGACTTGTATAAAAAGGGGAAACTGATCATGGTACTCATTGATGGGAACTTAAAGTTTTTTAAACATTAGGTGACCAGACCCTTGTATTGGGACCTGTTTGTATAGATGTGCGCATTGACATCACAGAATCGGCTAATAACAGATGAACAGAATGAAAAACGAGCCTAGGGAATTAAATGCAAATATCTAGGGTAATCCAGCTTTAAAGTTATTCATTTTTAACTCCAGCATTTTGTACATGAGTTCTCTTTAACAGTTTAAACATTCCAGTAGAGTTCTGCAGATTCGTTCTGCTTCAGTGGAAATGCCAGTCTTTCTGTAAAATCACTTTCTAATCATAATAATACAGGTGGGTCTTTGTTGTGTGCATAAATTTGTTGTACACATTAATTGATCCTTTTATTTTTTATTTTTATTTTTATTTTTTATTTTTTTTGAGACGGAGTCTCGCTCTGTCGCCCAGGCTGGAGTGCAGTGGCCGGATCTCATCTCACTGCAAGCTCCGCCTCCCGGGTTTAGGCCATTCTCCTGCCTCAGCCTCCCGAGTAGCTGGGACTACAGGCGCCTGCCACCTCGCCCGGCTAGTTTTTTGTATTTTTTAGTAGAGACGGGGTTTCACCGTGTTAGCCAGGATGGTCTCGATCTCCTGACCTCGTGATCCGCCCGTCTCTGCCTCCCAAAGTGCTGGGATTACAGGCTTGAGCCACCGCGCCCAGCTGATTGATCCTCTTAATATTGAGTATAGATCTTAAATATTGGAATGTAAATGTATCCATCTAAAGTGGTCTGAGATCACTTCAATCAGAAGATGACTGCACATTTCAGGCAAATATTCCCACCTCTTTTCTTTACTATAGCACATGCTTGCTCTACAAAAAAATTTTTTTCCCTTTTTCTTTTGTTTCTGAGTATAAATTCTCTTTCTGCTTCTAGGAGAAAATTCAGGGGTTTGTGGGGCTTGAAATTCATACAATTTTAGGAACCCCATAAAAAAGAAATTGCATTTTTTTATTTTATTATACTGTACATTATATAACATTACAAATAAAAAAGCATGACAGTCAATATTTATTCAGAAATAAAAAGTCATACAAATTACAAGTTTTTAAAGATTGAAAGATGCATGATCATACAATCTTGAAAAATACCATTATTTTAATTTAACTTCCATTATCACACTCTGATACTATTAGTTGTCATGTTTCTTTAGTCCCTTTAAATCTGGCACTGTTCCCTAGTCTATCTTTATCTTTTATCATCATAACATTTTGAACAATCTGTGCCAATTGTTTTGTAGACCCTCAGCCTTGCTTGTCTGAAATTTCTTGTGAAATGATTAAATCCCTTCTTGATTGGTAAATGCCTTTTTTGTTATTGTTTGCCTGCTTTGTATATGTCCTTGTTTTATCCCACTGGCTGTAAATCTTCTTGCTACAATATTTGAAGTGGTGAATCAGAGAACACAAGGAGAGTAGCTAGCATAGAACTTGACAGATAGGTGTTACTCAATAAATAGCAGCTCCCTCCACTTCCATTTTCCTGCTTTGTGTTTCTAAATGTCTTTCAGAGTTACAATATTTTTTCCACTTGGTTACATTTTGCATCACTCAAGGGAAATTATTGTTGCTGAAGTAATTTTTTGATGCCTTCTGAAAGTCTAAGTTAAAAAATGCTGTTTGCTGTCTTGAACTCTTTGTCAATTGGAAGACCTCACTGTGTCCTCCGGCCTTTGTTTCTATTCATACTACTAGCATCCTGTGGTGTCTTAACTGGTTTTGCCATTTCTCCCATGCTCTTCTCTTTTTGACTGCATTCCCCTTCCATTTTTTTGCAGCAATTTTTATAATATTTTCAACTATTACTAATTGCCCTTTTAAAGCTTGTCATATCTCCCACACTTGATTAAATACACAGAAATAGAGATTTTAGTCTTATTTCAACTTTTTTCCCCTCTACTTACTCTGATGTTTTAAATAACAGCTACAGTCTATGCATTCTCCTGGCCATAAGCCTAGGAATCTCATTTAATTTTTCCTGTATATTCCTTGCATCAATCTCTCTGTTGTTAATTCTCTGGTATCAACATTTTCCTCCCTTTTTCCATGACTTAAAAAACTCTCATCCAAATGGTTAAACTCACAACTATAATGTTGTCAAGTTCTCAATGTGGAAACATTTTCCTTCAACCTATTTTATATGCTTCAGAAGATGTGAATTTGTCAACATCTGTTTTTCATAAATACTGAGAACTTCGGGTTGAGAATACTTTTTGTGAAAGAACAAATAGATTATCTAGGGACAATAATCACTTGAATAATATATGCCAAATATATGTTAGATTAGTGTTATGCTTGGCACTCGTCTGTTCCTCTACTCTTAGTATGCTTAAGTATACCTTTAACTTTCTCCAAACCAACCTGCGAATATGTCAAAGGCATAGTTATTTACGCACTAATCTTGTTCCTAAAAGATAGAAAGAAAATTTGCAATTCATAGGAACATATAAAATAAACAATAACATACAGAAGAAATTGGTGATACAGGAAAAGATATGTAAAACACAAGCAGGAATGCGAAATGATGTCTAAAATGAAGCTAATACAAAAAAAAAAAAAAACCATAAAGCATACCACCTCATAATATAAACATAATGTTCTGAGTGGTTAAAGTTATTTCTCTTTGTGGCAACTTAAATGATCTTTAGATTTCTCTTTGGAGGAATACTCTCAATGAATTCCATTTATTCATATTCTAAGTGTGACTTGTAGGGCGAATGCAGGCTGGCTGCTTTTACCTTTCATGTGATCCACATAAGTATCGTTGATGTTGCTACTGAAGGAGGACAAACTCATTGAGATGGCATTCCTGCAATGCATGTCCACTCCCCTGGCATAGAGTAGGTATTAGGTTAATGTATTAGTCTGTTCTTGCATTGCTATAAAGAACTACCTCAGACTGGGTAATTTATAAAGAAAAAAGGTTTAATTGACTCACAGTTCTGCAGACTGTACAGGAAGCATGGCTGAGGAGGCCTCAGGAAACTTACAATTATGGCACATACTATGTGGCTGGAGCAGGAGGAAGAGAGTGAAGGAGGAGATGCTACCCACTTTTAAACAACCAGAGGCTCCTCCTCCAAAATTGAGGATTCCAGTTTGACATGAGATTTGGATGGAGACACAAAGCCAAACCATATAAGTTAATATGTGTGCAGTAAGATGATAAACTGAAATATTTATGTGCTTTCTTTACCTGTATTGTCAGAGACACCTACATCATCTGTGGAAGAACAAGGTCATTATTGGAGAAATACAAAGAGAAAGATCTAGTGAACAGTCTGTTTCAAAACTCCAAAAAAGCTTCTGAAGGCCACATCAGTACAATTATTCTGAATATCAAAGCTTTGATTAAAAAAGTATTTGGAAGAAAAATATGTCTTTGAAGATTAAAAAAGAAAGTCATGTTCTTCAATTAATGGGAAATAAGCATAAAATAAGATCAGCCCAGGGAGAGTAGGTGAGCATCGTCAACTGGGAGGTGGCCAAAACTGCATGGTCTGTAGGGCTGGCAGTGAACAGGTGGAATCTGAGTGACCACGTGGGAAAACAGGCAGCACTGAGATATTTCTCTATGCTCTTTTTTTCATTATCAGTGAGTTAAGCAGAAGTTGAGACATCTGCAGATCATCCCCTCTTACAAAAGTTAGTACGGCATTTTATTTTGTTTGAGACATGTTTGTTTAATTTTGTATTTTAGCTCACTCAGTATTCAAGCTAAGACTATTCTGTAATGCCAAGGTTAATTATTTTTTCATCTCCTCATTAAGAATTGTAAAATTCCTTTTAATTTTTAAAAGGTGAACTTTCTTGATCAATTATTGTTTTGATCTCTTTCAAATGTCTTACAGTTTTTAGACTGCTAACGCACTAGTTTGCACCTACAGAGGCCAAAGATTATTATGCCATCATGGAAAATATAATGGTTAATTCCTGAGGAATTAAACTCATTTACATATTTTATTGCTAGCTTTATTTCTTTCATCAATTACCTTGTGATTTCTCTTAAGTGGGAAGGGGATAATATAAGCCCTACTGGTCCATAATTCCCTGTATAGCCACAAATATCCTTTTAAAATTTCAGAACAAACGCAACATCCAGTTTTCTAGAAAATAATTATATTTTCTATTAATTATTTTGAGACATTTGTACTTTAGAACGTTCAGAATTCTCAGATGAATACTACTCTTTTTCCAGAGGTTTAAAATGTTGTTCTAAACTTGTCATTCAAACATTTCTGTTTTTGATAACTTATGTAAGTCTTATTTCTCTTATCTATAAAGAACAAACAAACGTATGAATATTTTTCACTACTGTGAGCAAAATACTGAACTTTTTTTTGTGAGTTTTACATACATTAAAAACATGCAGAATATGTGATGATTATTTCCTTAAACTGTGTAAGCCGAATAGTAATGTCTTATATTAGAATAAATGTGTGAATAGAATGCACTGTAACACAGTATCATCTGTTTCAACGAATGTGACAAGTTTATCTAGTGGTTTACAAATATTTAAACACATAGTTAATTGCTCTCCATTCAGAAAACATATTGGTTGTTTTCAGGTGTTGCTAAGAAAAATCAGGCTATGATGAACATTACTATAATTTCTCCTTATACATATATATGTGTGCAACAGTTTCTCAAGGATTTATTCCAGGAGTTGATTTATGGTGTCATAAATCATGTTAACCATCAGTTAACCATCAGGAGCAGATTTTCCCAATATCTGTCACCCAATGTGAGGTTCGAACCCACTACCCTGAGATTAACAGTCTCATGCTCTACTGACTGAGCAGGAAGTCAGGGACCCTGATCAGAGGGAGCAGCTGAAGCTGCGGCAGAAGAACATAAATTGTGAAGATTTCATGGACATTTATTAGTTCCCTAAATTAATACTTTTATAATTTCTTACGCCTGTCTTTACTGCAATCTCTAAACATAAATTGTGAAGATTTCATGGACACTTATCACTTCCCCAATCAATACCCTTGTGATTTCCTATGCCTGTCTTGTCTTTACTCTCTTAATCCCATCATCTTTGTAAACTGAGGAGGATATATGTCGTCTCAGGACCCCGTGATGATTGTGTTAACTGCACAAATTGTAGAGCATGTGTGTTTGAACAGTATGAAATCTGGGCATCTTGGAAAAGAGAACAGGATAACAGCGATGTTCAGGGAACAAGGGAGGTAACCTTGAACTGACTGCCGGTGAGCCAGATGGAGCAGAGCCATATTTCTCTTCTTTCAAATGCAAATAGGAGAAATATTCTGAATTCTTTTTCTCAGCAAGGAACGTCCCTGAGAAAGAGAATGCACCCTGAGGGTGGGTCTATAGATGGCCCCCTTAAGGCGACTGCCTTTTGTGGTAGAAGCCAAAGGGATGAAATAAACCCCCGTCTCCTGTAGTGCTCCCAGGCTTATTAGGATGAGGAAATTCCCGCCTAATAAATTTTGGTCAGACAGGTTGTCTGCTCTCAAGCCCTGTTTCCTGATAAGATGTTATCAATGACAATGTGTGCCAGAAACTTCATTAGCAATTTTAATTTCACCCCGTCCTGTGGTCCTGTGATCTTGCCCTGCCTCCATTTGCTTTGTGATATTTTATTACCTTGTGAAGTATGTGATCTCTGTGACCCACACCCTATTCGTGCACTCCCTCCCCTTTTGAAAATCGCTAATAAAAACTTGCTGGTTTTATGCCTCAGGGAGCATCATGGAACCTGCCGATGTGTGATGTCTCCCCCAGATACCCCGCTTTAAAATTTCTCTCTCTTGTACTCTTTCCCTTTATTTCTCAAACCAGCCGAGATGCCTAAGAAATAGAAAAAAATCCACCTTAACTATCGGGAGCAGGTACTCCCGATAATAAGATATACACATCTTTTACTTCTACCAGATAATGTCAAATCATTTTCCAAAGTTATCATATCAAATTACATTATACCAGCAGTTGTTCCACATCCTTGCACTTAGTATTGTTAGACTTTTTAATATTTTCTCTCTGGTGGGTGTAAAATTGTATTATATTGTGACTGTTAAAAAGTATTTTATGGCTGAGTGTGGTGGCTCACGCCTGTAATCCCAGCGCTTTGGGAGGCCAAGGTGGGCAGATTACCTGAGGTCGGGAGTCACAACCAGCCTGACCAACATGGAGAAACTCCATCTCTACTGAAAATACAGTATTAGTCGGACATGGTGGTCTATGCCTGTAATCTCAGCTACTCTGGAGGCTGAGGCAGGAGAATCACATGAACCTGTGAAGTTGCAGTGAGCCAATATTGCGCCATTGCACTCCAGTCTGTGCAACAAGAGCAAAACTCCATCTCAAAAAACAACAACAAAAAAGTATTTTAGAATGACTAGTTAGGCTGATTGTTTTTTCATGTTTTTATTGGACAGAGGAATTTTTTCTTCTGTGTAATATCTATTCTTTTTTTCATTTTCTATTGGAGTAATTATTTGCCTTTAATATGGTAAAAAAAAAAAAGTGTAGTTTCTAGGTACAAGTATTTGTCAGTTTATGTTGTGGAAAATTTTTTTGAATTTGTATATTGTCTGTATGGTGACTTTTGATTAACAGGTGTCATAATTCCCTCCTTTTAAAAAGTAAAAGTTCCAAATTTTGCTTTTTATGTAAGTAGTAACTTACATAATAAGTTTCCCAGAAATGATTTATATAAGATGTGAAATCAAAATCTTATTGAATTTTTTAAAGTAAATTCAACTAATTTTGCTACTACAATTTTTTTTTAATAGTCCACACTTCTATTGATTGGCAATGATAGTTTTATCATTTGGCATTTAATATGTAAGCCTGGGTACTCTAGTCTCTGTAATTTATCCATTCATTGCTCAGTCTTAATTACTATATGTATATATATAGTCTCCTTGCATATGCTCTACATGTGGTAGAGCAATGTCATACTCATTCTTTTTTCAGGTATGTATTAGAGCTAGATGTTTTATATACATTTTGGTGTTAGAAAAACAAAAACAACAAAACAGATGATATAGTGATGATGATTGGAGGGACTCTGATTTTATATATCAATTTGGGGAGATTTGATATTGGAAATATTGAGTCCTCTTAGTCTGGTTATGATTTGCAACTCATATTCTGTAATGTCTTTTTATTTTTAATCTCCCTGGGCTAAGGTGATCCTCTCACCTTGATCTCCCCAGTAGCTGGGACTATAGGTGTGTGCCACCATGCTTGGCTAATTTTTGCATTTTTTATAGAGACAGGGTTTCACCATGTTTCCCAGGCTGGTCTCGAACTCCTGGGCTCAAGTGATCCGTCCCTCTTGGCCTCCCACATTGCTGGGATTACAGGCATGAGCCACTGTGCCCAGCATCTTTAATGTCTTATAATAAAGTTTTGTAATTTTAGTTTTAGTCTTATTTTAGTTGTTTTAGAATCTTTCATAGTTATTGTATTTTTATGAGTATTATAAATTATATTTTAATTTATTACTATTTTTTGAGATGGGGTCTCACTTTTTTGCCCACACTGGATTGCATTGACACCATCATGGTTCACTGCAGCCTCAACCTCCTAAGCTCAAGTGATCCTCAAGCCTCAGCCTCCCAAGTAGCTGGGACCACAGCTGCATGTCACCACGCCTGGCTAATATTTTTAATTTTTTTTTTTTTTTAGAAACAGGGTCTTGCTATGTTGCCCAGACTGGTTTCAAACTCCTAGGCTCAAGCCATCCTCCTGCCTCAGCTGCCTCAGCCTCTAAAAGTGCTAGATTTACAATCGTGAGCTACCAATCCTGGTCTATTTTAATTTCTGATTGATAACTTGTTTGAAAATTTAATTTGTTTTTCTATAATGATTTTATATCTAGCTTTTGCATTTAGATATTTTGCCCATTTCTTGTATTAATTTCACCTGCTCTTTTCTGTTGGTTCTGAGGCCCACACTAACCTTCAATTCTATCCCTCTACTGCTGAAGCTAGATACCTAAAAATGAGAATTTCTAGAATTCCTTGAGAGCTAGGTTGGGATTATTTCTGCCAAAGTCAACACTCTGGGATTAGAGAGGAGGAAGGTGCAAGTCATTGGCCTGTGGCTTCCACAGGCAACTGTTGGCTTTCACAGTGTCAGCAGCCATAGCAGAGGTGGTTTTAGGCAACTGATTATAGCAATTGATTATGGCAACCATGGTGTTGGTGCTGGTAACAGGAAACAAATGGTACCTTCTGTGTTGATTAGGTCATACTTAGGGACAGAGGGAAGTAAGTTCAGAAGAGCACAGGTTTTGGTGGCTGGTAACCTGCAAAGGGCTGAAGTTTTCTGCAGTAGTGTCTGCCCCTGGGATAGACCACCAGATCTCCCTGTAGTACCTGATTTCTTCCCCCATTTTTCCTAATCTCTGTATTATTTCCACTTTGTTTTGTTTCTCTAATCCACCTAGGAATTTTGTAACCTAATTGCTGGCATTAAATTCTTGTCTATTATTTCCATTTACCTGACTGTACCTTGAATTATATATTAATTATGTATCTACAGATTTGGGGGGGTTTCTGTTTAGGGTATCTTGTAACATGCTTATTATGAAACACTTGTTTCTTCCTTTTAAATCTTGCATCTTATTTCTTTATCCTCTCTGATTACACTGACTTTAGCATCCTGTAAAAGATGGAATAAAATTGCTCATAGTAGGCATAGTTTTGATTTATAATATAATCTCTATTTTAAAAGGAATGCACGATTTTAATATGTTTCACTATGAGTTTTGGGTAAATATTCTTTATCATATTTTGAAACTTTTCTTCCTTGTGTTGAAGGGTGTAACATGAAAAATTATAGACTTTTTATTTATATATTTTCTCCCTGTGTTTATCAAAATGATCATTTAGATATTCACCTTTACTCTCTTAATGTGGCAAATTACATTAATAGTCTTTGGCATGAAGCTAACTGAAATTCTGGGTTAATCGCAAATTCTCAATAAGTTATATATTGTTTCTGAGTTTTGTATCTATATTCAATAGTAAAATTGACATATAAAAATTCTTTTTCATAATGTCCTTATCTGTTTTTGTATCAATGTTATATAATTCCAGAAATGAGTTGTAGGATAGTTCCTCTTTTCTATTTGTAAAAAATGTTATCATCTATTATGTAATATTTATTACTTACTAATAAAACCATCTAGGCATGATGTATTTTTGTGGAAAAATTTAAACTTGCTGAATTAAGTTCTTTAGTAGTTATGGACTATTCAGTTTATTTATTTCTTTTTGAGGCAGTTTTGTTAGTTGGAATCTCTGTAGGAAATTGTAAATTTCATCTAAGTTTTAAAATGTTTTGGCATAAAGTTTTACAGCTTTCTTATATCCTTTTCTGTGATTCTTTCTCACTGGAAGCTGTTGATAGGTGCTAACTTCTACTATTTTGTCTAAAGTCTGCTTTGACAACATTGACATCCTGGCCAAGAATGTTGTCTACTATTGCTTGCAAAATTTAAGATCTTAAGATATTAAAACAGTGCACAAACACTAAGAGTTCTCAATCTGCTAAGAACATGACATATGTATATGTATATGTGTGTGTATATATATGTGTGTGTGTGTGTGTTTGCATAAACATGAAAAACTCTACTCTCTCACTCTTCCTCACACATTTTTCCCTTGTCATGAAGCATTAATCCCATGCTTGTATTTCAAAGTCCCTTGAAGACTGAGCTCAGATTCAGCTCAGGGTCTCTCTCCTTGAGATTTCAGCATGAATGAGGTCTGGCGAGGGGGCTACTCTCCACAATACACCATCTTTCAGTCTCTATGTTTCCTGCCCAGGCTTGGATGTTCTAAGTACTCCTTCAGCTAGTGAGTTTGCAAATCAACTCCTAGAGACTGCAGCCATCACTTTATGAGATGAGATGTGTCAGACATGTTGATCAACAATTGTTATTCATTTTGTCACAGAATAAATTTTTTTACTTCAATTATGAAACTTATTTAGTGATGCTGTTAGTATTTTAAATTCTTGTCAAGTTAAATTTTATAGTACTCCATATTAAATTTTCTATATTAATTATTTTGGTTTCCTGATCATGGTTTTGATGTTGTTTACAAGGATATTTAAATTTTTGTAATAAAATTGTGTTATTGATTTTTACATATAATTTCATTTGATTACAATATTAGACAAATCTTTATCTTTCTACTAATTAATTAATGTATTCTGATGTTTTAACTGTATTGATCACTGCAACCTAGCCCAATGAGGTATGTTTTAAAGGCTATCTGTACTGCTGTGTTTGTTTTTGTATAAAAAACAATGTTTTCAATACTAATAATACTTTCATTTTTCATATGAAACTCTTATTTGGTACCTAATGCTCAGTTAATATTATTATGCATCAATTAAATTATCCTATTTGCCTCTTACAATGCTTGTGCCTGAACTTTGAATATAGACAGGAATATGATCAGAAATATAATCATTATTTGAAATGATCATATTCCAAATAATGACACGGTATTCAAAGGCATGGCATAGATCAGAGATTAGAAGTGGATATTAAATACATAAAGATGGTGGATGAAGTCTTAGAAGTGAATGCTAATATTCATGGCTAGACAACAAAGAAATGAAGGAATAAGGGAACATAATTTTGGAAACATTAATATTTAAAGTCTTGAAATAAGAGCTAGCAAAGGAGACTAACATCAAGTTGGTAGAAAAGGAGTTTGGCAAAGAAGTGGAATTAAAAGGTGGTGGTGTCAACAGCATCAAAATATTTACTGTGCACAAAGAAGTTGGCATCCACTTTCAGCCCATCTATTCAAATATATAGACTACAATGCAAGATGGAAGACATTTTAAAATGTTTTCTTCACTGGGGTATCTCCAGATTCTAAAACATTGTCTAGCACTTAGTAGACAGGAATAATATTTGTTTAATGAATTAAATAGATGAATTTGTTGATTCTGAAATCAATTATCACAAGCATATAACATTTTTAGACAAGTGTACTCTGATACTCAAATATTTTTTCTATGTCCACTATACTACATTGTTACTTATAGAGTTAAAAAGACCACAAAGTAGAACTATTTGAAACACTTTGGTTATAAAATAGTTTACTGGAAACTATTGCATAAAAATATCATATATTCATGTCATAACATTTTTCCTTTATTCACTCTAGTTTCATGAAGATATACATTTATTAATAAAATTCAATTTATCTGTCCTAATATTGAGAGTTCATCATAATAAAATGGCCAGTTCTTATATAATGGAATTTAGAATGAAACATCACATGAATAATTACTGTGCTGACATTTTTATATATAGGTAAAAGATGAATTGTTAAAAGCTTACTTTACAGAAGTTTATTAATATACTTCATTCCACCTAAAAATTTAAATAATAAAAAAGCAGTTATAAAAGCCCTATAATTTTTAAATGACATAGACTCTTTTCAAATTTTATAACCATATAAGAGCAAGTAAATTATTGACTCAATCTAAATTAATTAATAGAAAAAAAAAGTAGAAACAAGTAAGTCAGTCTTAGAAATTCTATTGTGTTTATGTTTTTTGTTGGTTTTTTGTTTTATTTATTTACTTATTTTGAGATGGAGTCTTGCTCTGTTGCCCAGGCTGGAGTGCAGTGGCGCGGTCTTGGCTCACTGCAACCTCTGCCTCCCAGGTTCAAACAATTCTCCTGCCTCAGCCTCCCGAGTAGGTAGGATTACAGGCACACACCACCACACCCAGCTAATTTTTGTATTTTTAGTAGAGATGGGGTTTCACCATGTTGGCCAGGCTGGTCTTGAATTCTTGACCTCAAATGACCTACAGGCCTCGGCCTCCCAAAGTGCTGGGATTACAGGTGTGTAATCCACCACCACACCCAGCCATTGTATTTGCTTTTTAAAAATTGAAAAGTAATTGATAGACTTTTGTAAAATAATGCCAATAATTAAAAAAAAAAAAAAACTTTTCCAAAACGTGTATAATTAAAAAGTAACTGTTGTCCAGATAATAGTTACTTATGAAATGATTCACTTCTTCAAAATATGCTGCTCCTGCCCTTAAAGCTCATTTGGAAAAAGAAAACAAGAATGAATTAAATACATATATCTACCATTTAAATGTTTTAATTAAAATTATATTAGGGCTGGGCACAGTGGCTCACACCTGTAATCCCAGCACTCTGGGAGAACAACGCTGGCAGATCATTTGAAGTCAGGAGTTCAAGACCAGCCTGCCCAATATATGACACCCCACATCAACGAAAAATACACAAACTAGCCAGGTGTGGTGGCACATGCTTGTAATCCCAGTTACTTGGGAGGCTGAGGCAGGAGGATTGCTTGAACTCAGAAGGTGGAGGATGCAGTGAGCCGAGATCGTGCCACTGCACTGCAGGCTGGGTAACAGAGGGAGATTCTATCTCAAAAAAACATTATATTCAGAATCTGTGACATATTCTTGTTAAATATAGACTTGAAAATTATAAACATTTCTCATTCTGAATTTTTTTAATAATACAGAATTTCTACATACTAAGTTTGATTGATATTTTGATCTAGTGAAATAAATTATGCATAAAGAGGATCTAAATCAACCCATTGGCTTCTTATGACTTTAAAGCACATAACTTTTTGAATATCACACAGCTTTAATTTTTCTCCTTGGCTTTTTGACATACATTTTTGCATATGCCCAGACACCTATGTCTTTGCCTTGACAACTATTTTCTGTAGAAATGCTTTGCTTTACTTCTTTCAGAATAAAGAATGAG
Organism: Piliocolobus tephrosceles; assembly: GCF_002776525.5. NCBI lineage: Eukaryota > Metazoa > Chordata > Mammalia > Primates > Cercopithecidae > Piliocolobus > Piliocolobus tephrosceles. The sequence continues at coordinate 59,579,306 of NC_045439.1, read as the reverse complement.
TGTTTGTTACTCAAAATGTGGAACACCGTGTTCTGTAAAAATGTTCTACATGTTCATGGTGTTTGAGAACTAGTCATATAGATCTAAATTCAGATTTCTTTATTCTCATAGTTTATTTTCTTAAGAATTCAGATCTGAAATCTCTGATATTTTCATCAGTACTAGAGTTAACTTGATGACTGTTTTGTACATCATAATGACCATCTTTTCTATAATTTTTAATCCTTTTGTGCTGATAAAAACTTTTATTCTTGAATTATCTTTAACCATGTTTTTAACAAGTCAGTTGTCTCACTTGAAGTTCCTATTACAGTTGTACAAACTGCAATATTATTCCTTCATATGGAAAACAGCATACCTTTCTCATCAAAGCTATTAACATAAGAATAAATTGTTAAACTTAAAATTTGGTGTTGTAATGCAAAGTACATATTTGTACCATCACCCAGTAGTATCTCCTCAAATACTACATATTCTAAAAATTCCTCATATTTACTTTTTATTAGTGTAATAAATGTGCTGACTCTGTGCTAGTCTAAGATATGAAGCGTTCACAAGTAGATTTTACTTGGGCTAAATACAACCAGTTTAATGTATGATTTTTTTTATCAACTTGTGAATATGTCCTCCTATATTACCTTTGACAAAGAAGTAGAGACTGAATGCTTATGGTATTTTTGGATTGACTAGAATTACTGCTTTCAAAGACACCTAAAGAATCATTTGTTTCCAGTCTGGAGAGAGGTTTTCACTACAATGCTTGTATTTACATCTATCTTGTTCAATACTTCAGATCAACAATTTAGATGAATGATTTGTCATATCTATTAGATTACAGGTTTAGCAAGAGAACATCAAATGGACGAGGTTCAAAATTTAAAAAAAATAACCTGCCTATGCAGAATGAGACAGTTTGATTTTATCAGCAGAGTGTATAAAAAGCCTTAGAACTTTTATTTGGCTGAAATCTAAATGTTAGTCATTAGTGGGATATGATTGCTTGAAAATACAGATTTAGGTTATATTCTGAGAGTAAGGGAGGTCACAGTATTATAATACTTTCCCCTAGTCAGAATAACTCTTGGTGTTAGGGTAACACCATAAAGATAATAAAATAAAATAAAACAAAACAATAAAAGAGTGTCAATGGATTTGGAGGCATTTGAAAATGTATATAAACTATCTTCCTTCAGATTGGGAAATTTCACCTTTGAAAAATAAAGAGCGGTAAAACTAACTTTTGTTTCCAAATGTTTAAGAATGCCTGTTGGTGACTTGTTCTGCTTGGCCGCAAATTGTTGCAACACTGTCATGGAGAAGAAGTGCCAGAGAGGCAGTTTTGTTTTCTATTATAAGAAAGAACTTTCTAATAATGGTAGATATTCAGATAAGGAAAGAGCTACCTTAAAAGTAATGATGTTTATGCAGCTATGAAAATATATTAATAGTTCGTGATTTTCAGACTCAGAGGATGTTCTGGCTAAGGAGGTAAATTGGTAGGACAAGAGACCTCTACTTCAACTTAAGAAAACTCCACATTTTTGTATTTTACATATCCAGATTTTATAAGATGAAAAGGTAACAAATCTATGTTTTAAAATTTTACAACCACAGAATTGCATTGGCAATATTGCTGTAAAGAACATCTAAGCATTTGAAAGAGTGTTTGAATTAGAGAGCCTTTAAAGTCTTATCAAACATCATTTTAATAACTATCATGAAATTAAAGCATTGTCAACAAATAAAGTGCTAGAGAGCTTTAAAACTCTCCTTAATCCTCACCATAGCCCTGAAAACATTATTATACTCATTTTAAATATGAGAGGAATGAGGATCAGAAAGGTTCAGCACTTTGGATGAGGGCCTATGGCATGTTGAAAGAGCTGGGCTTATAACCTTACTTACACTCGACTTGTACCATGACACAGTATTATAAAATTGTAGAGTTGGGAGTACTCTTAGGGATCATATTCTAAAATAATCTGGTTCTGTTATTTTAAGGCATATAAAACATCACCATCTAGTGATGGGCTAATCTGTTTTTTAATATCTTCAAACTCACTCCTCTGTTCTTGGGTTATCTAATTACTTTTGGAGTAGTTCAAGGTTAAATTCAGAAGTATCTTCCTGTGTGAGCTGAAATCTGCTTTTTCATGTAACCCAATTAAAAATATAGTGCTTTTTTGTGTTCCGTTGCTCTGGTCTCTTCTTTGAAGGTATTTATATTTAAATTGCAGAAATACAACATGGAGATAAAGCATACAAATATATTAAGAACTTCCCCAGTAGGATTATACCCTTAAAAACTATTTGTCCAAAATAAATTGTAATTTAAATCAAAAGAGTTAACATAATCACCCATTGTCATTAGGTCTGTTCTGGCAAACATATTTGTAAGATAAGAGACTGTCATAACAAGCATAGCAGTAGCTCAACAAACAAACTGCAAACATCCATTCTAAAGGATGGTTCAATCTGCAACTGAATATTAGAGAATCATAAGATCTAAGTGGAATCTCAGCTGCTAGGTTGGTCAAATCAATCAGGAGGCAACAAGGACGTCCTTGACATGGGTGGAGAAAAGCATTTCTGTTGTCAGGGCCTGACAACAGAAAGACATGGGTTAAACCAAGAGAGATTTTACAGCAAGTACCCATTCATAAATATAGGGCTCCAAGTCAGTATTTAATTTCCAGGACAAAGCAGTATCTACTTCTCAGCATATCAGTCAAAAACAGATATGGGCAAATGGTAAGTCTGATCACTGGATTGCAATTCATCTCAGTATGTGGATCGATAACTTAAACCCAGGTAGACAGTTAATTGTAGAGTAACCAAGTTTAAAAGCTGATTAGAAACCCACACACACATACATACGTATCATACTTGTAAGTACGAAATCACACTTATTTATCTTAATAAGGAACTTTTTCAATTTTTTCCCATTACTTTATGTTAGAACATTATTATCACTCAGGAGACCAATTTTGCTTTTAAAGATAGAAATATATACCTGGTCTAAAATGATAATTAAGCTAATCATATATCAAAATGTTTGTAACATTGATAAGTTATATTATCTTCTGTACAAAAAGGTATACTTACCATTTGAAATACAATCACTGAGCTGGACCTCATGTCCCAATGTGCCCATTATTTTCTGTATTCCCATTTGGACATTAATGGCCCCCCAAAAATGCTTCCCAAATTTGGTGTAGAATATCATTGAAGACAATAAGAGTTCAATAAAAGTAACATAACATTTTGGACAAACTTAATGTATTTACTTACTCGAGAGAATCCAATGAATTTTAGCAAATGCAACCATGTTTGCTAAAGCTGAGATAGAGCACACATATAGGATTTCATGAGATCACAATAAGAGCCGCTGTTTCATCACTGTTATTACGTGATGGTGCTATGGGCAAGACATAGAAGCTAAATGTAATTCTGTTCATTTCTTTCTCATTTTTTTCTAGTCTCTAATTTTATGAGCTCCTAGCAAACTATAAAGTCTTCTGGGAAAATGCTAGTTCATTTTAATGGAAATATGCAAATAAAAAGAAAGCAATGTTAGAAACTATATATATACACACACACACACACACACACATAGTTATTATTATATATAGTTATATATTTTATATACTATATATATATATATCTGTATAATACACACACACACTCTGAGAAGTATCACAAAATTTGCCATTATCCAGCAATCAGTTTTTGACTGTTGTGTTTGTCCTGTGTAAGATTTCAGGCTTGAATCCTAAAAGGAAATGTTTCTCAATTTTATCTATATTATTTTCTTTAAAATAATTATAACCTTATCTTTGTACTTTTACATCTTTAAAAAATAAAGAATGGTATACAGTCAAACCATTTTCATTATAGAGAAATATCCTGAATAACAATAAATGGAAAAAACTGGGAGTGTTAGAGAGCTCATATAAAGTTTATAATGGCAGTTACAAAAAGGATTGAAAAGTTGTCATCATTTGCTAACACATTCTGCAATGACTGCTTAAAATCAAGTTAGTTTTTTTTTTTTTTTGAAATCACATTTCTATGTCACTCCTGATATATCATTTTAGCTACCCTCTTTGGTCCTGCTTATTTTATTATGATGGAATCATATTTGCTTTCATTTTACAGAAGTATGACAGCCCTGGGAAAAATACTGAGAATTCTAACAAAGTACCAATAATGCAATAGGAAAAAGAAGGAATTGAGTATTTCAACTCCATTTTGTTCTGGCTCTCATGTTTTGGACATAGTTTTCTGCAACTTGGCAGCATTGATGCTGCAGGGCAGAATCAACAACTCACTTTCTACCACATATTTAATTATTAGCCTTCCCTCTTAGTTTGCAGGGATAAGGCATAATGTTGGCATTGGCTTTCTTGTTTTGAACTTAAATCTTCCGGGGAAGAAAAAAAACATAATCTCTTTTCCCTCCTTCTGTGATTAATTTCTGGAATGTTATATGTGAGGGAAGCTGAGTGATGCTGTGCCCAGCAAGCTGTGGTGGACATCTGCTTCAAAGAAGTTAGTGACTTTGCAACCAGCTCTCTGTGGGTGTCACTTGTGTGCAGTGGTGCAGAGGGAAAATATGGAGAGGATGAAAAGAAAACCATTAATACAGTTTGTGTTTCTGATTCATGCCAATTTAATATTGTGTATTAATGATGCATTTTGGCAATAAAACCATTTAATAATCATTAAACAGAAATTGCCATTCCCCATTAAGTGCAGACTGTGTTATAACACATTTGCTAATTTCTCATTAAATTCAATATAAATTAAATAACAGATTTTATGTGTATAACTAAAGAGAAAAACCCCTTTAATTTATTTTCCAAAGAAAATAAACATCTTTTGGGAAAATTGTCCAAACCTTCGGGATATAATTAGAAAAAAAAATGGAAAGCTTCTTTTTTTTTTGGTGTTTAAAATTAACATCCAAAGAAAATGAAGATTGTTCAAATATGGTGTCTTTTGAAAGAATGGTTGTTAAATGCAAGATTCAAATTTGCAACCTACAAATGTATTTAACTCTCAGTCATTAAAAACACTTCAAGAGAATTAAAGGTGGAGATTCTCAGTAGTGAAGCGAAAAGGGGAGATGGAGATAGTGGTTCTAGTTCCTCCTTACTGCCATTTCCCAGGCATAGTTTTGAGATGCTATCTGAATAGGTGGAATTTGGTAATATTGGTCCTGCCAGGTGAAGTTTGGAGGTTCTCCTCTTCTTATTTGTCTATATGTATCTGGGAATGTCAAAAGACTTCTAAACTGGGAATGTTACACGCATTTTCACCCCAGAAGAGGTTAAAACATTTTAAGTGGTATTTGATACTTATTATTGTAACATGTGCTTGATTACAGGAAAACTTAACAGAGACCCCTAAGAAGGAATAAAAGTACAAAGGAAGACATCTGCATTTGCATCTATAGGAGTGTGGTTTCAGACAGAGTTCATGTGTACAGAAAAACTTAAAAATCTTTGCTTCTGTCCTGTGAGATTTTGAGTGGTTTTAACACTATTTCTTATATTTCTAGTTGGCTCTTGAACAATATTGGTTTGAACTATGTGGATGCAGTTACATAAGATTTTTTTCAATAACAGTCACACCCAGTGTGCCTGCTTACCTGCCTCCCTCTCTTCCACCTCTGAGACAACAAGAGCAACCCTTCTTCCTCCTCTATCTCAGCCTACTCTAGGTGAAGATGAAGAGGATGAAGACCTTTACCATAATCCACTTACACTTAATGAATAATAAATATATTTTCTGTTCCGTATGATTTTCTTAATGACGTTTTATTTTCTCTTGCTTGCTTTTTTTGTAAGAATGTAGAATGACATAAATATAACATACAAAATATGTGTTAATTGACTTTATGTTATGCGTAAGGCTTCCAGTCAAGGGTAGGCTCTTAGTACTGAAGTTTTGGGGGAGTAAACAGTTATACACAGACTTTCAACTACATTGGGATGTCAGAGCCCCTAACTTCCAATGTTGTTCAAGAGCCACATGTACATATTTAACATTCTTCTTTATATTTGTCATTATTGTTGATTTTTCTATGTGAATGTTTTTCAATTGGAAAAATATGTTCAAAAATTATTATAGTTGAAATGATTATATGAAATACAGAGATAAAGACAAATGAAAAACAATGATTTAATTTAATAGTATGAATCATACTGAATATTTGTTAAATAAAAAATTTAGTTAGAATTGTGACCGGGCGCGGTGGCTCATGCCTGTAATCTCAGCACTTTGGGAGGCCGAGGTGGGCTGATCATTTGGGTTCAGGAGTTCTAGACCAGCCTGACCACATGGTGAAACCCCATCTCTACTAAAATACAAAACTTATCCAGGTATGGTGACAGGTACCTGTAATTCCAGCTACTCAGGAGGCTGAGGCAGGAGAATTGCTTGAACCCAGGAGGCAAAGGTTGCAATGAGCCAAGATCGCGCCAGTGCACTCCAACCTGGGTGACAGAGTGAGACTCCATCTCAAAAAAAAAAAAAAAAGTATCTGAAACAGGTCTCACTCAGCTTAGAAGTTTATTTTGCCAAGGTTAAGGGCATGCCCAGAAGAAATAAACCTAATACCACAGAAACAGTCTGTGGTCTATGTCTTCCTCCAGAGATGACCTTGAGTGCTTCAAGATGTAAAAGGGAAAAAATGGGCTGAAGGAAAAATAAGGAGGGTCTGATAATTCACATGTTGTCAGGGAAAAGGAGCAGGTAGGGGAATATTCAATATTATATTCATCTTGCACTCAGTAAATTGGCACTTTTCAAAAGATTATTAATTGAGCAATGAATATTTAAAATTATGTATATGGCATTTATTAGAGAGTTCATAAAACTCTCTGTTCATTAAACTGCAGATATGGTCTGCAGTTCATGAGCGTAGAGTAGCTACCCATGGAGAATTTAACCTTTTATCTGTAGCTAACTGCTTAGGAACAAAAGGAAAGGCAGCTTCTTTCATGACTCAACTTTCAGCTTTATTTGTTTATTTATTGGCGGAGTAGTGAATTGGAATCCTTGAGTTTTTGTTTTTCTTTCACAGAATGGATCGATAATATAGAGCCTTCTTTAAATTTAGTGGGAAATGATTGTAGTGGCTATCTAATAATTAAGCAGATGAAGAGTATTTTTTATGAATTGATCAACTGAAAGTTTGCTTAAATAAAAAATAATGTTTTATTTCTAAAGCGTGTCTATGCAAAGTTGAAACATAATATCAGGTAGAAAATATAACTCTCTAATAAATTCCATATACATAATTTTAAATATTCATTGCTCAAAATATTCTTGTGATGCCAACCGTGAAGTAAGGAAATGTTACAATACTTCGTAAATCATTCATGGCATTGACCATATCTGCAGTTTTATGAACAACGTAGTTTAGCACCAGACCATTAAGAACTTCTGAGAACCACTTAATCCAAACCTTCACCTTTACCAAGAAAGGACAATGCCAGAAGTCTTATGTAATCCTATCAACTTTTTCAAAATACTACAATGTGCTTTCAAATTTTCTTCAAAAATCCATTTATTCAAGTCCTACTGTATTTACCTGCCTCTGCTTTCCCCAGAGATTTCTCACTGCTTACTTCAACATAGGTTTTTCTAAATTCCTATTCAATTATTAAAATTAATGCCTGCCAAGGCATTAATAGTGACAATACTATTAGCCTTTCTTCTCCCATCCTTCTTGCAAACTTAGTAAGGTACGTTGTTAAATGAGATTTTCCAGTCTCTAGTGGGTCAATTCCCACCAACTAGAGCTTCTTCTTTGCCCTTGACTTTTCTTATCTGGCAATCAGGCTCTGGAGCTGCTTCTCACGACCACTCCTTTCACATACCTCAGCACTACCTTCCAAAATGTTTGTTGGCTTCTAGGAATTTTTCTGTCCTTCTCCTTTATATCAGTACTTGCATTGTTCCCAATACTTGGCTTTGCTTTTAGACATACGCAAAAGCTGTGACTAATGTCATAATATAAAAAGCTCAAATCCTATCCAAAAAGTAATCAGTAAACTAAACTCTCTCTTCCTATATTTGATCGGCTACCTTCATGGAAGTGAATTGTGGCTCCAGACAAACTTAGAGACTCTTGCCTTTCATTCTGTGAACCAGATGAGTTACCAGTCAAATTCTGACTCCTAAGAATTAAACCTTAGAATGAACTCTTTCTGGATCATTCTCTTTAGCCCACTTCCGAGAAAATCCTGAAACCTGGATAGGCTAGAAAGAGGAGATAACAGCACTAATAAGCTACTTCATAGCAAACCTTAGATGCTTCACCTCCTGACCAGACACAGTGGCCATGCTGCACAGATGCAGGTCTGAAACCTTTTAATTCTGAAATGTCATGTTTATGTTGTGCTCACATGTAAAACACTTTGTTCATATTAAATTGATTGGATATTAACCAAACTAAACTATAGCCAGGCTGATCAGAGAAAGAGAGAGAGAGAGAGGATACAAACTAACAGCAGAAGGAATTAGAGAAGTGACAGCACTATGAATTATATAGATATTAAGGAAATATTAAAGCCAGTGTTATAACAGTATATCAATAAATTCAACAATGTCAATAACAAAGATGCATTATTTAACAACCTCAAACTACTAAAGGTCATGGAACAAGGATAACTGAAATAGCTTTATATTGACTAAAGAAATTGAATTTACAGTTTAAATCTTCCCATAAAGAAAACTCTGACCCTATATACCTTCACTAGTGAATTCTATTAAACATTAAGGAATAAATAATACTAATTCTACACAAACTCTTTAATATTATTGAAGATAAGGAAATAGTTCTCAACTCGTTCTATAGGTCAGCTTTCTCCTAATACCAACGGGACAAAGACATTACAAGAAATGTAAACCCACACAAAAACACAGACCTATATTCTTATAAACCTAGGCACAAACATAGGTGCAAAACATAGGTTCAAAAACTTTATAAACATTATGCAAAAATTTTAATCAGCAAGTCAGATGAAATGACATTTTTAAAAGTATAATATGTTATGAGCAGGTGAATTTATGGAGACTTGCATGGTTCTTATTTTTGAGACAGCATCTTGCTCTGTTGTCCAGGCTGGAGTGCAGCGGTGTGATCTCGACTCATGGAGACCTCATCCTCCCCGGTTCAAGTGATTCTCCTGCCTCAGCCTCCTGAGTAGCTGGGACTACAGGTGCATGACACCACATCTGGCTAATTTTTTGTATTTTTAAGTAGAGATGGGGTTTCACCATGTTAGCCAGGATAGTCTCAATCTCCTGACATCATGATCCACCTGCCTTGGCCTCTCACAGTGCTGGGATTATAGGTGTGAGTCACTGTGCCCAACCTGGTTCTTTTGAACATTTCAAAATCAGCTATGGAAAACCATCACATTTGCAAACTGAAAAAGAAAAAGTGTATGATTATCTCAATGGATATAAAAAAAGCATTTGGCAAAAATCTAGTATTTGTTCCTGATAAAACTATCAGAAAAATAGAAACTGAAAATGACTTCCTCAAATTTATAAATAGCATCTATGAAAAACTTACAGCTAATGTTATATTTCATGGTAAAATACTGACTGATTTTTCCCATACAATTAAGAAAAAGACAAGAATGACTACCCTCACCACTTTTGCTTAATATTATACTGAAGGTTGTAGCCAGTGTAATATGACAAGAAAATAAAATCAAAGGCATACAAATGGGAAAAGAAGTTAAACTGTGTTTATTAGCAAATAACCTAGTCATCCATGTGAACAATCTGATGAAATCTAAAACAAATCTACTAAAACTAGTAATGGAGTTTAGAAAATATTCAGTGTAAAATATTGCTTTGAAGCATATCATTTGTATTACTATCTGCTGGCAGTAAAAATAGAAAAATTAAAATTAAAAAACGTAATTTAACATGGCATCACAAACTGTTAAATACTTAAATAAATCTTACCTAAAATATGCAACACTTGAACACTGAATAAAAACACAACATTGCCGAGAGAAATTTAAAAAACATAAGTAAATGGAGGGACATATTTTGATCATGGGTAAGAATATTTAATATTGTTAAGGTAACATTTATCCCAAAATTGATCTGTAGAATCCACATAATTCCAATAAAAAATCCTATCAGTTTTCTTTTTGCAGAAGTTGCAAGCTTATTGTAAAAATGCATGTGAAAATGCAAAAAAAACAAGAATGGTCAAAGTAACTTTGAAGGGAAACAAAGTAGGAACATTAACATTACTTGATTCCAAAATATAAAGCTAAAGTATTTAATATAATTGAGTGTGATATTTGCTTAAAGATCGACAAACAGTTTAGTGGGTCAGAACATGAGTTCAGAAATAGACAACAAATTTTTTGGCAAAAGTAAAAAGTACTTGTGTGGACGTAGGATCAGCATCTGGTGATTGAATAATTAAAATTCAATATCCTCCCTATTTCCTTATAAAATGAACTTATGTCTACCCAAATACAAAAAGTGTAACACAAATCGGATCTTATGGTTAAGTGTAAAATATACAACTATAAGATATCTAAAAGAGGCCAGGTCCAGTGGCTCATGCCTGTAATACCAGCACTTTGGGAGACCAAGGCCTGGGAAACACCTAAGATCGAGTTCAAGACTAGCCTGGCCAACATGGTGAAACCCTGTCTCTACTAAAATTACAAAAATTATCTGGGCGTGGTGGCAGGCACCTGTAGTCTAAGCTACTCAAGTGGCTGAGGCAGGAGAATCACTTGAACCCGGGAGGTGGACGTTGCAGTGAGCTGAGATTGTGCCACTGCACTCCAGCCTGGGCAACAGAGCAAGACTCCATCTCAAAAAAACATAATACTAATACATAAAATAATAAAATAAAATATCTAAAAGAAAACAAAAAATCTTTGTGACTGTATTAGTCCATTCTCACACTGCTATAAGGAACTACTTGAGACTTAGTAATTTATGAAGAAAAGAGGTTTAATTAACTCACAGTTCTGCAGACTTAACAAGAAACATGACTGGGAGGCCTCTGGAATCTTACAACCATGGTAGAAGGTGAAGAGGAAGCAAGCATCTTCTTCACATGGCAGCAGGAGAGAGAGCGCAAGGGGACGGGGAAATGCTAAACACTTTCAACTAATGAGATCTTGTGGAAATTCTATCAGAAGTACAGCAAGGGGGAAGTCCATCCCCATAATTCAATCACCTACCAACAGCTCCCTCCATCAACACTGGGAATTACAATTAGACATGAAATTTGGGTGGGGAAACAGAGCCAAACCATATCAGTGACTTTGGGTCCCATATGTTGCAAAAATAATGAAATAAAAAGTTGAAAATTTTGAATTTATCAACATTAAAATATTTAGTGCTTCAAAGGACACTGTTAGGACAATAAAAAGAAAAACTACAATGCCAAGACCAGCTCAGTTGGGGAGATCCTAACCCAGCAGCACTAGAGGAATAAAAGATACACACACAGAAATATAGAGGTGTGAAGTGGGAAATCAGGGGTCTCACAGCCTTCAGAACTGAGAGACCCGAACAGAGATTTACCCATGTATTTATTAACAGCAAGCCAGTCATTAGCATTGTTTCTATAGATATAAGATTAACTAAAAGTATCCCATATGGGAAACCAAAGGATGGGCTGAAGTAAAGGGATGGGTTGGGCTAGTTATCTGCAGCAGGAGCATGTCTTTAAGGCACAGATCACTCATGCTATTATTTGTGGTTTAAGAACATCTTTAAGAGGTTTTCCACCCTGGGTGGGTCAGGTGTTCCTTACTGTCATTCCAGTAAGCCCACAACCTTCCAGAGTTGGCGTTATGGCCATCATAAACATGTCACAGTGCTGCAGAGATTTTGTTTATGGCCAGTTTTGTAGCCAGTTTATGGTCAAATTTTGGGGGGCCTGTTCCCAACACTACAAACTTGTAGGAAAAAAATTGTAAATGATTCTTATTAGAAGATATAGAGAAAATATAAAGAATCCCTAAACTCAATAAGAAAACAACCAAAAATAAAATAAAAAAGAATTTGAACAGATACTTTACTAAAGAAGATATATGACTAAAATATAAGCATGCAAAAATAATCAATATCATTAATCAGTATGGGAATATAAATTGGAACCACAATAAGAGATTACTATATACTTATTAGATGACTAAAATTAAAGACTGACCATACAAATTGTTTGTAAGAATGCAGAGGATCTGAAATTCTAATTCATTGCTGATAAGATTAGAAAATGGTACAATCATTTAAAAAAAAATAGTTTGGCAGCTTTTAAAAATACATGGAAAAAAAAAGAAATCCCTACCATTTGATCTAGCTATTGACTTTTAGGTATTTATGCAAGTGAAAATACAGCCTATAGTCATACAAAGATTTACACATAAATGTTCATAACACTTTATTGTAATAGCCAAAAACTGTAAACGATCCAATTCTCCATTAGCAGGTGAATTGATAAACCAATAGTAGTACATCCATACAATGGAATCATATTCAGCAATAACAAAATGAACTACTAACACAAGCAACAACATAGCTAAATCTAAAAATAACTATACTAAATTAAAGAAGTCAGAGAATAATCTTTATATATTGCCTGATTCCATTTATCTAAAATTTGAGAAAATGTAAATCAATTAATAGAGACAGCAAGGAGATCAGAGTGATTCCATGTGGAGGGCTGCGATGAAGTTGGAGGGAGATATTATATAGATGGAGGATGGGATTACACAGAAGGTGGGAGGGATTGCATAAAAGTAGGAAGAATACTTGGAGGAGGTGATGAATATGTTCACTACACTAATTCTAATGATGGTTCTTCAGGTGTATGGACCTGTCAAAACTTTTCAAGTTTTAACTTTAAGTATGTGTAATTGATACACATCAATTGTACCTCAGTTAACAAGGAAAATAAAAATATTAAACCTTTTAATTCTAAAAAATTGCATTCATGTGTTTGACTCACATATAAAACCAGTTTGATCTTATAAAAATAACTGGACATTATCCTGTAGTTTTTACTCTGAGGGAATACTTCCTTATGTTTTTGTCTAATTTAAAAGAAATTTCTTTCAGTCTTACTGAGGTAGAGATAAATAAAACAGCAAATTAGCTCCTCTGTCTAAAAATGCCCATTAGTGTTTTCTTCTGAACAATTTACTTTTCATTAGTAATCAGATCTCATTTTGGCAATAGTAATTTTCATTCCTTTTCTCTAAGCCATAGTTTCCTTGTTCATTCAAGGGTACATTAGTTGCTAGAAGATCTTGTCTAAATCCTAGAGGAAAATAGTTGACATATTCTAATTCAGTGATTCTCACTGAAGTCTGAGAATCTGGGCTAAACAGAATTTATATGTATCACCTGGAGAAGTTTGTTAATATTATCAGTACTTGATCCACACCTTTGTAAATTCTAAATCCTATCAGGAGTGGACAATCTTTATTTCTTGAAAGCTTTCCTGTGTTGATATGTAATGCATGGCCAGTCTTGGGAACCACTGGATGTTTCTGAACAGTAGGACTTCCTAAGAAGTGGTAAGAAGTAGAAAAATTCTGATAAGTGGATTTGCATCAGTTTATAAGATCAAGGAAATATGTATACATTTCTTCAAAGGAGAGACTCGGCTGTGATTAACAATTTAGATCAGCTAACTACTTAAAAAAAGTAAAAAGACCTGTTCCCTTAACTACAGAAGGAAAAGGGGAATATGGACACTTGCCAAGGAGCCCAGGCAAGTGTAAAATGAAGTGGAGAAGAGTAAATGTTTCTTTAGTTTATATCCTGATAGAAGGATATAAAATATAATAATATGTTCAGACTAGAATTATAGAAATTCTGACTGATATGATAGTTTTACCCCTTGCCATTCATTACTTCCTAAAAATAAATAACATTCTGAAATAGCTACAAAATATTTGCAAAACATAGTTATGTCTTGTTTTGGCATGAATTATTTAGATGATTTCTGCAATGCTCCACTTAATTTAGCTTGAAACTAAGAATGGTTTCAATCTTAGGCTAAACATTGGGGAATTACTTTTGCAGCCAAAGCTCACAGTTTTGTCTTGCATTCCAATAGTATTTCCCTTCCCAACTATCCACCCAAAACTCATTAGTTCCCAAATCATATTTTAGCGATCATATCAAGGATCATTGTATCCAAAATCCCTTCTGGAGAATTCACTGGAGAATGATTAGAATTTAATGACAGAAAGGCTAGCATGTCCTTCCTCAGACAATTTCCACACTGCAATCAAGCAAGAAGACCAGGGATTTCCATTTTGTTAATGTGTTTGACTAGATACGCTGAATATCTTTCTATCGTAAAGCACTTAAACTTATGGATAAAACATTGAAAAACAAATATTACAAATGGACAGCTAAACTCTCAATAAAGTAAATAAAATATTTATGTTTCAGATTGATGATGAGACGGAAAATTCGAGTGATAAATTTAGGAGGTGATGACGCAGCTTTACTCTCAGGGAGGAAAGAAATTTTAGTAGATGGTTACAATGTTTACATTAGAATAGAAGATGAAGTAGAGAGTGATGGTAGTGAACTGAAACTGAGATTTTCAGCAGGAAGTGCTAGATCTGCAAAAGTGCTATACCTTCACTGGAATGATAGAATAAGAAAATGCAATTTTCCTCTGGCACAGTAAGACAAATTACGCCAGTCATGGTGGCTCACGCTTGTAATCCCAACATTTTGGAAGACTGAGGCAGGGGGATCCCTTGAGGTCAGGAATTTGAGATCAGCCTGGGCAATATGTAGAGACCCTGTCTTTACAAAAAATACAATAAAGAGCTAGGCATGGTGGTGCATGCCTGTGGTCTCATCTACCCAAAAGGTTAAGGTTTTTTATTGCTTTTTTATTGTGACTCAGTCTCTGGGTAAAGAGTAAAAAACATCCTCCTTAGAATTTGTAATCAGATATTGAGGTTCTATATCACATGCTCTGTGTCCATCTTCAATTTCTGCTACAGCTGTGGTAGAGACTTTCTATGCATTTAGTGGAGTCCTCAACTCATGTAACTGTCCCACCCCCCAGCTTTTCTCTAAAGCCCATAACCCCTCTTGGACAATCCTCAATCAATGGAGGATGGAAATTAGGAAAAACATTTCTCAACTCCTTTCCAAAGGAAGATTCTGAGGGATATTTCACATTGTTTCTGGGAACAGTCCAGAAGTGTTGAGCTCCATCTCCCTCCAGCGATGATGACAGCTCAGTAGCATACACTTTATTGGTATCATGTTCTTCACCGACCTATTCTGACTTACTGAGAACCCCCTCCCAAATATGCCACCTATACATAAGTCATTGTATCAAGCAATGCTTTCAGGAAAATACAAATTAAGACAATGCATTTCATGACACGTGAATCTGGGCTTCATTTTTTCAATTTTCCATAAGATGTGGGCATCCTCAAGCTAAAAGTATTGGTGTCAAATTATACTTAGATCAGTGGATCCCCTCATGCATCTGACAAAAACAAATGCAAGACACTCTGATGGCAAACACTCTAAAACCAAACCACCTGGTGTCATTCCAAATAAAACGCTTCCAAAATGAGTTCAAAATACAAAATGGCAAACCAGGAGAAGAAATAATCCATTCAAAGCAGTATCCAGCACTAAAGATTGTGGTATTTAACTTGCTTAGCAGCTTAAAGAACACTAATCATATTATCTCTCAGTTTTTAAGGGTCACACACTCAGTGCAGAGGGGTGCTTTCTTTCCGCCTCCACATTATTTGACATATCAGCTGGAAGACTTGACGGCTGACTGATTTGAATTGTCTAAAGAATTCATTGCGGATAGAGAAGCTGCTTCTAATGTTACTTCACACGGCTGGAGAATTGGCGCTTACTGCTGGCAGTCAGTCTCAGTTTTTTCTCCATATGATCTTCTCTACATGGCTACTTGAGTGTCCTCAGAACATGGTAGCTAACTCCTCCCAAAATGAGCAAAATGGAAGACTAGAGAGGAGGCTGTAAACTTTTTAATGACCTAATTCCTACGTCACACACTTTCACTTAAACAATATTCTATTTGTCACATATGTAAATCCTATTAATTGTGGGACAGAATTAGATAGGAGTGTGAATACCAGGAGCCAATGCTTACTAGGAAAATATTGAATGTTGGTTACTACAGAGACCATGGTGGATTTGTCTTATATGCCAAATGAACTGAACTGGAATTGCATTCCCCAGAATTCCCCTCCAAGCATAGTTCTTTTGTATTAGTCCATTTTCATGCTGATGATAAAGACTTACCTGAGACTGGACGATTTACAAAAGAAAGAGGTTTAACATGGACCTACAGTTCCATAGTGGCTGGGGAAGCCTCACAATCATGGCAGAAGGAGCAAGTCACATCTTACATGGATGGTAGCAGGCAAAGAAAGAGAGAGCTTGTGCAGGGAAACTCCCCCTTATAATACCCTCAGATTTCGTGAGACCCACCTAACACCACGGGAAAGACTTGCCCCCATGATCCAGTTACTTTCCACCAGGTCCCTCCCACAACATTCAAGATAAGATTTGGGTGGGGACACAGCCAAACCATATCATCTTTGTTAGTGAGGGCCATGAGAGATATTTTGTATGAGATTTGGAAGGATGAAATGAAACAGCATCTATATTCTTTTTATTTTCAGAAAGTCAGCACTGGGCACATGGCACTGTTGTAGCTCATGCAGGTGTCATTTATCTGTGGGATCACCTTGTTGGAGTAGGGCAGTAGCTGGGCCCTCAGAAATGCCACAGCTGCCAGACACCCACTTTCAATCACTCAATCTGACTTTCAGTGAGGTATGGTTTAGCTCATAGCAGCTCCTCCTGCAGATCGCCCCAACTTTGAAGTTGGACACATGGAAGCAGGGTTGCAACTCTGTCCTGATAGATTCGGGTTTATTCTTGCAGGTACCAGTTTGTCTTGCTTCCCTCATTTTAAAAAACGTCCGTTTTATCTTTCAGACTGTGTGTGCTGATGACTTGAGGCTCAGCACTAGATACAGAAACAATAGCTTCACAAAGACTTTTTAATAGTTTCCACAAATATATAAGGCAAATCCCTATTACAAATCCCTTATTATACACAAATCTGGTGGTACTGCTTCTCAGATCAAACTCTGACTGACACAGAGACTATAAAATAAGTAGCTTTAAATTGAATGAAGCAGGAAAGAGGAAATCAATTACTATAAGAGATAAGGTGACATAAAAAGCAGATATATTTGAAAAGAGACCAAATGGAAGTTATAAAATGAAAAATATATTAAATAAGAAAAAACCTTCTAATACATGGATTTACTAGTTAGGTATACACTCTGAACAGGATATAGGTGGCTTTGACAAAATTCCACATAAACAATAGTTCAAATAAGATAGATGTTTATTTCTCTCTCACTTTTTTTTGTTGTTGAGACAGAATCTCGCTCTGTTGCCCAGGCTGGAGTGCAGTGTTGCATCTCAGCTCATGCAAGCTCCACCTCCCAGGTTCACGCCATTCTCCTGCCTCAGGCTCTGGAGTAGCTGGGACTACAGGCGCCCGCCATCATGCCTGGCTCATTTTTTGTATTTTTAGTAAAGACATGGTTTCACCGTGTTAGCCAGGATGGTCTCGACTTCCCGACCACATGATCTGCCTGCCTCTGCCTCCCAAAGTGCTGGGATTACAGGCATGAACCACCGTGCCTGGCCTATTTCTCTTTCATAAATTGTGAGCATTTCAGGACTTTGATGATGGATGACATTTTCACATTGTCAACAAACCAGATCCTTTATTGTAACTTCCTCAATTAGCTTTTTAATCAGAGTCCAGCTTGGATGCTCCACATGCAGCCATCATGTCTGCACCCCCACAGTGAGTGTGTTATTAGGTTGGTGCAAAAGTAATAGCAGTTTTTCCCACTGACAGTAATGGCAAAAAACGTGATTACTTTTGCACCAACCTAATAGTTTAGGCTGCTGTCACAAACTACTATAGGCTGGTGGTTTAAACAACAAACAGTTGTTTCTCATAGTGCTGGAGGCTATGAAGTTCAAGATAAAGGTGCTGGCAGATTATGTGTCTGTTGAGGCTCACTTCTTGGTTTATAGACTACCAAGGTCTTCTTATTTTCTTATGAGGGGAAGAGAGCTAGCTACTCTATAGCCTCTTCTTATAAGAGCACTAATCCCATCCATGAGACCACTAACATTATGACTTAATTGACTCCGAAAACTACCACCTCCAAACACCATCACATTGAGATTAGGAATTAGGGTTTCAACATATGAATTTGGGGGCCAAAAACATACATTCCATTGTAGTGGGAAAGAAGAATGGGAAGGCCTACTCTTTTCCTTTTAAAACTGTGATCCAAATGTTGTACAACAATTTTCAGGTATATCTGACCCAAAGTAGCTGCAAAAAAGGCTGAAAAATGTTGTATTTAGGTAGATGGACACATATTCAGCTAAAACCAACATTACTACAAGAAATATATGGATATTCAGAAAGCAAATAATAGACTTTGACACAATGACTAAAAAGTGGATAATTCTGAACAGGCAATTAACAGAGAGAAAGAACAGGATTTTACAGATACTAAAAGCAAATTTGAGAGATAAATAAGATACTAGATTAAAATGGGATAGATTGAATGAAAGACTAAGAGGGAATGAGATGGTAATTATGATTTTTTTCAAAATCAGTAGCATGAACCTAGTATTTGAGAAGCACACTGGATCTGGAGCAAGATAAGATAAAGTTACACATACACACACACACACACACCCAGTGCTAAAACCAAAACCAAACACCCAAGACATAAAGATCTTCAAAATCAACATAAATAACCTATGAGGAAAACTACTAGCTTCTTCATAAAATCTACATTTCAATGCATTGCTGTGTTTGTGGGAAAATAAGTAAATCTCTAAGCACTCCTTAGATTAACAACCTAATAAACATGCAAAAAATGACCTGAATCCTGAGATAGAATCAAAGAACAGTGCTCTGCCTGCAAGACACAAATGGGAAAGTTGGAGCTAGCCTGAGACAAATGTTGATATTAGCATTGTGTTCCAGAGACTAAGCCTGAGGGAGCTGATCCTGGAAACCTGGCATTATGTCAGCAAGCCTGGTCCCAGGTCTTACTACACCAAACTCCTGGGAGAGATAATTTCAAATTCTACCCTGGAGAAAAATTTGACCCTAGGATACCTAAAGATTAAGATTAAAGAAATCAAGCCATGGTGAGTGAGACAGCAGAAACAACAAATAGCAAACATCTAATTAAGACTCCCAAGGGCTTCAGATATAGAAATTATCAGAAATTGAATGTAAAATGATTATATATGAAGTGTTTAAATAAATAATAGGTGAAATTACAAAATCAGTAAACATGAAAATGTTGTCATGAATGAACAGACACAGAATTTTACTTCTGGCCATGCTGATTAACAGAGACAGAAGCTTTCCTAACATTATAAATATCTGGAAAACTTGGAAAATGTATGAGTCAAATTCTTTCAGATATAGGAGATTAGGCAATTTAGGATTATGGTCCAAGGGAACTGGAAACAAAGTGAGCTCTATCAACTGCTGGGAATCACTTTGCAACCTGTGGTGCAGAGGGGGTCACTAGCATGATCTCACTGAGCTGAGTAAACAGAGATCAGAGTTAGGGAAGGCTGAATTACCTGGAATATAGAATGTGTAGGGCACATTACCAATGAGAAGGAAAGTAGGTGAAGGAGGAGCTCCAGGGATATGCACAGGGGTTTCCTTGAGAATGTTGCTAGGTACTAAGTTGTACATGCATGGGAAAAATCAAAGGGCTGGGAACTTGAAGCTAAAGGACTCCCAGAGCCCAGGTAGGGCAGGGAAATGTTTACTTCTCAACCAACCAGAACAGATTGAACATCTAAGACATTCAGTGGAAACATGGGAAGGGTCAGGCCTTAGTATAAGTGCTAAAGCAGTCCCGAGGTAAAGAATTCTCTAAGTCCAGCCTAAAAAGCTTAAAAGCAAACCTCTAAAGAATCACACTGGGCCGGGCGCGGTGGCTCAAGCCTGTAATCCCAGCACTCTGGGAGGCCGAGACGGGTGGATCACGAGGTCAGGAGATCAAGACCATCCTGGCTAACACGGTGAAACCCCGTCTCTACTAAAAAATACAAAAAACTAGCCAGGCGAGGTGGCGGGCGCCTGTAGTCCCAGCTACTCGGGAGGCTGAGGCAAGAGAATGGCGTGAACTCAGGAGGCAGAGCTTGCGGTGAGCTGAGATCTGGCCACTGCACTCCAGCCTGGGCGACAGAGGGAGACTCTGTCTCAAAAAAAAAAAAAAAGAATCACACTGATCCACAATTACATACTGAGCAAAATGAAACTGACATTTGTAAAAGGACAACAACAAAATCCAAACACTCAACAGTATAGCTCTCATAGTTTGGGACCAAATTTAAAATTACTGTACATGAGAAGAAGCAGGAAAATGTGAGCCATGACCATGAGAAGAATCAGTGAAGAGAAACAGAAACTGAAAATGGATTTATACGAGTAGGGCTTCACACAAGCTGTTTTAAATGTGCTCAAAAATTTTAAAGGAAACATGAAAAAAATAGATATGGACGGTATAAAAATGAAGAAAATGCAAAATATAGTACTAAGAAGTAAAATATATAAAATAAAAAATTCCTGATTTTTAATAGTAGCCAGACACTGAAGAAGAAAAGATCAACGAACTCAGATATATGATATAAAACTATCCAAACCGAAACGCAAAGAAAAATAATAAAAAGCCACTGAACAGAGTCTCAGTGATGTGTGAAGCAATTTCAAGCGGCATAAACATTATGCGATTGATGATATAAAAAGGAAGATGAAAAAATATTTGCAAAAATAATTACCACAAATTTTTCCCATTTTGAATTAAACTATAGACAACTAGGTTTTCAAAACTTAGCACACCTTTGTCTTTGTATAAAGAAAAAGAAAATCACAGTGAGGCACATTATAATCAAATTGTTGAAAAATCAGTGATGAAAGAGAACATCTTTAAAACAGCTAAAGAAAAATTACACATTACTTACTCAAGAACCAAAATAAGAGTATTAGCACATTTCTCATCTGAAATATTACAATCCAGAAAACGATGACACTATATGGCTTATATTTATGTGGGTAAATACATTGTTTCTCCTCATTTAAAAATATTTAGAAATTGTTAAAAGCAAACAGATTATAACAAGTGGAAATAAAGGGAATGTCAATAATAACAATTATAACAATAAAAGGATGAGAAGGGCCAGGCACGGTGGCTCACACCTGTAATCCCAGCACTTTGGGAGGCCGAGGCAGGTGGATCACAAGGTCAGGAGATCGAGACCATCCTGGCTAACATGGTGAAAATCTGTCTCTACTAAAAATACAAAAAATTAGCCAGGTGTGGTGGCGGGCGCCTGTAGTCCCAGCTACTCGGGAGACTGATGCAGGAGAATGGCATGAACCTGGGAGGCGGAGCTGGAAAAAAACAGAAAAAGGATGAGAGGTAGGAAGTAGAAGTTTACAATTGTAAGATTCTTATGTTGTAAGTAAATATATGATATTGGTGTACTATTACTCAAAGATATAATACGGCAAGTTTGTAAACATGAGAAGAACTACAATTCACACTTGAACAACTCGACCCCAATGCAGTCGAAAATCCTTGTATAACTTTTGACTCCCAAGAAACTTAACTGCTATTAGCTTCTTTAGAAGTCTTATCAAAAACATAAACAATTGACACATATTTTGTATGTTACATGTATTATGTTCTGCATTATTAACGTAAGTTAAGCTAAAGAAAAGAAAATGTTATTAGGAAAATCCTAAGGAAGAGCAAATACGTTTACAATTTATTAAGTAGAAGTGGTTCATCATAAAAGCCTTCATCTTTATGAGCTTCACCTTGAGTAGGCTGAGGAGGAGGAGGAAGGGAGGGGTTGTTCTTGCTGTTTTGGGGTAGCAGAGGTGGAACAGTTGGAGGAGGTAGAAGGAGAAGCTGGAGAGAGGCTGATGTACTCAGTGTAACTTTTATTGAAAAATACCCACAGACAATTGGACATGCACAATTCCAACTTGTGTTGTTACAATGGTCAACTGTGCTACAAAATCAAAAAGTGGGGCATAGTTACTAAGCCAATATTAGAAATAAAAAAAATACTTAAAACTACAATATCAATTCAAAACAAGGCAGGAAAAGTGAAAAAAATCCTAAGTAAACAGTAATATACAACATGTTAATAGATTGAAAAATTCAGTATTGTTAAGATAATTTTCTTTCATTGAGCGCAGAATAAGCAAAATCCCAATTAAAATCTCAGCAGGACTTTTGTAGAATTTGGCAAACTGGTTATAGAATTTCCATGTAATACAAACAATTTTAAATAGCAACAGTGATTTTAAAAATTAAGAGCAATGTTGAAGAACTTACACTACTAGATTTCAAGACTTATCATACACTGCAATAATAGATGGAGTGGGGTATTGGCATAAGGACACATATTTAGGTTAAAAGAATAACATAATCTAGAAATGCTTACAAGCATACATAGTTGTTTTTTTTTTTAAATCCAATTTGCAAATCTAATTTAATGGGAAAAGAATGGTGCTGGAACAACAGAATGTCAATGTACAATCACTGACAGTGATTCTAACAGTAAAATTTAGGCATTTGGTGGTTGAGGGCATGATGGGACATCTACAAAATAAAGGACAAACTATTTCTTACTGCACTGCAGTAAGATGGAAGCACAACGTTTGGTAGTCCTTTTTGGATAGAGGAGGCAGCATAGTTCACATCTGAGGATGCTCTACTAGACCACGTATTGGGTAATACAAATGTTTGCATTCATTAGTGTACACTCACTGTGGTAGAAGTGCGGAAGCACTAGAAATCTTAGTTGACAGAATGATTTGTCCAGTTGATAGCAACCCATGTTTGTCAGGGTTCTCTAGAGGGACAGAACTAATAGGATAGACGTCTATGTGAAGGGGAATTTATTAGGAGAATTGACTCACAGGATCACAAGGTGAAGTCCCACCATTGGTTGTCTTCAAGCTGAGGAGTCAGGAAGCCAGTCTGAGTCTCAAAACCTCAAAAGTAGGGAAGCTGATAGTGCAGCCTTCAGTCTGTGGCAGAAGGTCCAAGAGCCCCTGGCAAATCACTGGTGTGAGTCCAAGGGTCCAAATGCTGAAGAACTTGCAGTCTGATGCTCAAGGGCAGGAAGCATCCAGCATGGAAGAAAGATGGAGGCCAGAAGACTTAGCCAGTCTGGTCCTTCCACTTTTTTCTGTCTGTTTTTATTCTGGCTATGCTGGCAGCTGATTGGATTGTGTCCACCCATATTGAGGGTGGATCTGGCTTTCTCAGTCCACTGACTCAAATGTTAATCTCCTTTGGTAATACCCTCACAGACACACGGAGGAACAATGCTTTGCATCCTTCAATCCAATCAAGTTGACATTCAATAGTAACCATCACACAACCCAAGTGTGAGTACGAGGGGAATGTAGACATGATAACCGACATGATGTAAGGAAGTCTATGCCTAAATTCAGTAGAATGGGTTCCCTATCTCCAAAACAAATTTATCTCCTGTTATTGCATGATGTCCATACATACAAGACAATCACTGAATCCCCCTAATAGCACCATTCTGCGTGGAGACCAATTAGCTTCTGGGTGGTGCGTAGTGGAACAATGGCATGTTAAGTTAAAGATTTCAATGGGATGCCTAGCTCAGACATGAGACCATACAAAGATGGGCTGTCATTTTTTAGGGTGTGTATTCTAAATCAACAACCATAATATGATTTTTTTCCCAGTAGATAAAATACATGAGTCTAAAATCAGGGGCTTAAAATATAAATAACTTACTTAACACCACCCCATTTCTCAATTACAGAGTTTGAGCTTTCCAGACCCGCAAGTTTGGACTGCATGATGCAAAAGTTCTGGTCGACAAAGGTAGAATACATTGACTCTGGGACACTGCAAAAATTTCAATGAACTTAAGTTATACCTTCTTTCAGTGTACTTCAGGGGACTTTTCCCAAATGACTTGAAGAGAAATCACTATCCTGATAGGATAATTGATCTGAACTTCAGAGAAAGGTAGACAGAATGTAAGGCAGGAGGAATATTTTTAACAGTAACTAATCCTAATCCACTTTGGTGTCTTTTGATATTGTCTTGTACAACTTTGAGAATCAATGTAATAACACAGCAGCCAGGACCCAAGAAGGCATAGCGACTGTGACTATACGACTGTCACAGATGAAGGTCTGAGTCTTCCAAAGTTAGGCCACCTGACCAGCAGAGGTGCTATTTAAGGGTGAAGAGGGTGAAAATGAATAACTAAGAATATCTTAGCTCAGGCCTCTGTAAAAAATACAGTGGGTGGCTTAGAAACATAAATTTATTTCTCGCAGTTCTGGAGGATGGAAAGATCAAGGTGGGGGTGCTGGCAGTTAGTTCCTGGCGAGGGCCCTCTTCCTGGTTATCAGATAGCTGACTTCTTGCTGTGTCCTCCCATGGTGGGGAGAGAGTGACAGCTTTGGTCTTTCACTTCTTATAAGGACAGGAATTCCACCATGGGGCCCCCCACCTCTATGATCTTACCTAAAATTAACTATGCCCCAAAGGCTCTTCCTCTCAATGCCATCACATGGGAAGTTAGGGGTTCAACATATGAATTTTGAGGGATACAACATTCAGTTTACAACAAGGATGGTAATGTTGAATATCAGTTACAGCCCGAAGATCTACTGCAGAGTTGGAAGCTGTGTGGTTTCTTCATTTAATAAGTCTCCACTAGAGAAATAAAAAAATACACACATACCAGAATCATGGAGAAGCTGCTCCCAATGTATGTGTACACATGGATTTGAGCAGCATGGATTAACAGAAGTGGACACTGTGCTTCACTACTCATTTCCTAAGCTGCTTATTATATAAACTGTTGGAGTGCTGCTGCCTAATAGAACTGCCTTCCTGGAAGTCCTTCATCTTTTTATCTTTTCCTGAAGCATCACACATCCAATACTGGTGAATGCAGGAGTAAAAAGTCCTGGTCTGGTTGCAGTAAATCAGAGAAATGCTAAAGGTTATCCCAGTTCCAGAACTCCAAAAGAAGCTATTGTTGTGAATGAATCAAAATCCAATCTTTTTTTTTTTTTTTGAGGTGGAGTCTCATCTCATTGCCCAGGCTGGAGTGCAGTGGCATGATCTCAGCTCACTGTAACCTTTGCCTCCCAGGTTCAAGTGATTCTCAGGCCTGAGCCTCCTGAGTAGTTGGGACTACAGGTGTGTGCCGCCACACCCAGCTAATTTTTGTATTTTTAGTAGAAACAGGGTTTTGCAATGTTGGCCAGGTGGTCTCGATCAAAGTCCAACTTCTTTGTCTTTCAATTCTGCTTCCTTTCCTTTCCTTCCCGGTGTTAATTCTAAGAACACTACCCAATCAACCTACTGTGCTATGTTTTACCTAAAGTCTGCTTCCCAGGGAGCATAACTTGCAACATTAAAAACTTGAGAACAAACATATAAAAGTGAAAAATCAACAGAGCAACAAACTCTTTGAAATGATGAATCAAAGTAATAAACTCCTAGGAAGACTAATCAATAAACACAGAAAGCACACATTTAAAATATGCAGAATAAAAGAGGATATCACTATAGACTGTAAAGATGTTAAAATATAATAAGAGGATATTATAAACAATATTATCCCATTAAAATTTGCAAGTTATAAAATAAGAATGTATTTCTTGAAGAACACAATTTACCAAAACAGACATTAGAATAAATAGAACCATGAAGAACTTTGCTAAAAAATTTGAAAAGAGAAAAATAATTACAGATACATAGATAAATATAACTTACCAAAATTTATAAAGAATGGCTTTAAGTAATCATAAAAGAATTTAAAGAAAACACCAGGCCCGATGCTTTTATGGTGAAGTCTGCCAAAATTGAAAAAAAAAAATTTTAATTCTATAGACAACTTCAGAGGATAAAAAATAAATATAGGTCAGAAACTCAGATCTACATACAGAAAGGAAGAGCATTTTTAATGAAGGCTAAAATAAAGACATTTTTCTTATTCTTAAGTGAGCTAAGAAATAATGATTAGTTCAAAATATTAATAACAATAACATACTTTATTATGTATATGTATACATATGTATGTGCACTATATATATATATAAGTGAAATGAATGACAGTGATGATAAAAGAGATGAGAGAGAGGAATTGAAATATTTAAAAATTATTATTATAAGGTACTTGCACTAACCATAAAGTGGTATAGTGTTATTTCAAAGTGGACTTGTTTAATGTATATTTCAAACTCTAGGGCAACCTCCAAAAAGCACTAATAACTAACGCTAAGAAAGGAGAGAAATGGAATTATATAAAATGTTCAGTTAAAACCACAGAAGTCATTAAAAAAGTGGAAGACATTAGACTAAAAATAAAGCGAGAGAGAAAGACATGCCATGATCTCACTAATAAAAAAGCAGAAATAGCTATATTAATTTTAGACACAGCAGACTTCAGAGCAAATAGAGGTATCAGAGGTAAATTAGTACAGTCATTATGAAAAACAGTATGACTAGTTTGTTTAAAAAAAAAAAAACTAAAAATGTAACTAGCATATGATTCAGCAATCCCACTTATGAATGTATATCCAAAAGAAATGAAGTCAGTATGTCAAAGGGTTATCTGCCCTTTCATGTTTATTGCAACATTATTTGCTAAGACATAGATTCAACCTAAATGTCCACCAATGGATGAATGGATAAAGAAAGCGTGGTACCTATACACAATGGAATATTATTCAGTCTTATTAAAAGAAAAAATATATGAAACAACATCGATGAGGCTGAAGGAAGTTATGCTAAAGGAAATAAGCCAGACACAGAAAGACAAATATGGCATGATTTCACTTATACTTGGAATCTAAAATAGCTGAAATCATGGAAGTAAAGATGAAAATGATAGATACCAGAGGTTGGGTGGGCGAGGGGGATAGAGAAAATGGGAAGTTTTTAGACAAAACATACAGTGTTTCAGATAGGAAGAGTAAGTGTTGATATTTATTGCACGGCAGTGTGACTACGGTCAATAATGTATTTTATATTTCAAAATAACTAAGAGAGTACATTTTAAATGTCTCACCATAAAAATGATGGATAAAGTAGGTGATGCATATATTAATTAGCTTGATTTAATTATTTCACATTGTACACACATATCAAAATATCACACTGCACCCTATAAATGTAGAATTATAATTTGTCAGTTAAAAATAATATTAACTTAAAAGGAGGAACATTGCATAATGGTAAAGGGGTTCATTCTTCCAGAAGTCATAACAACCTGTAATGTATATGTGCCTAAAAACAAAGTATCCAAGTATGGAAGGCAAAAACTGATGGAACTGCTAGGTGCAATTGATGAATCCACTGTTTTAATCAAAGATTTCATCCTTCAATCATAAATGGACACATCCAACAAACAGAAAATAAATTTAAGAACATAGTTGAACTCAATAGCATCATCAATCAACTGAATGTGATTGACATCTATAGACCTACTTTATCCAACAACAGCAGAATATATTTCTTCTCAAGCTCACATGGTACCTTAATTAAGATAGAACACATGCTGGGCCATAAAACACACCTTAACAAAAATTTTAAAAAAAGAATGATGCATTGTCTGCTCTCAAGTCACAATGTAATTAAACTAAAAACCAATAACAGAAAGATAACTGGAAAAATCTCAAAATAACACATTTCAAAATAACATATAAATAAACAAAATTTAAAAAAATAAAAAAAAAAACAGGAATACACGAAAACGAAAACACTGTAACATTTGTGGGATATAGTAAAATTAGTTCCTAGAATTTATAGCATTGAATACATATTTTAGAAAAGTGCGGTGGCTCACACCTGTAATGCCAGCACTTTGGGAGGCCAAGACGTGTGGATCTCTTGAGGTCAGGAGTTCCAGACCAGCCTGGCCAACATGGTGAAACCTTGCTTCGACTAAAAATACTAGCTGGGCGTGGTGGCATGTGCCTATAATCCCAGCTACACGGGAGGCTGAGGCAGGAGAATCACTTGAACCCAGGAGGCAGAGATTGCAGTGAGTTGAGGTCGCGCCACTGCACTCCAGCTTGGGTGACAGAGCAAGACTCCATTAAAAAAAAAGAAGAAGAAAGAAGAAGAAGAAGAAGAAGAAGAAGAACAAGAAGGAGAAGGAGACGGAGAAGGAGAAGGAGAAAGATCTAAAATCAATGATTTAAGCTTCTACCATTGGAAATTAGTAAAAGAAAATAAAATTTAATTCAAAATAAGCAGAAGAAAAGAAATAATGAAAACTAAAGCAAAAATCAATGAATTTGATTTTGGAGTTGTCTAGTGTTTGAGTTTTAACCACCCCAAATTTTTAATCTAATTTGTGTAAAGCCACCTAGTTTAATATGATTTCCACTAAATTTGTAAATCAGCTAAAATCCTCTTGAGATGCAATCTGTAATTACTCAAATTCAGTATTTTATAGTAAAAATATATTATTTGATCATTCAAATGTACACTGCTCCACATTCTTACTACTGAGACAGTAAATTGATGGCCTATATGCCATATTTTGCTTTTGTTTAAAATGTTAAATATTCCTTTAATTGTCCATAGGCTATATTTGGTTTTGAATTAAAAATATGAGGTTTTTAAATAAAATAATATTAAAAAAAAGAAAGTAAGATATCAATAAATAAAATCAATGTAACCAGAAGCTGATTTTTGCAAGGTAAATAAAATAGATAAACCTCTACCAGGTCAACTAAAAGAAAAGGACAAAGGACACAAATTTTTAATATCAGAGATGGAAGAGGGAATATCACTGCAACTCCACTGACAACAAAAAGATAGTAAAGGCATACTATGAACAACTGCATGCCTGTAAATTTGACAACCTAGATTAAATGCGTCAATTTCTTGAGTAACAAAATCTGCCGAAACTCACACAAAAAGGAATACAAAATCCAAAGAGCCCTACATCTATGAAAGAAATGGAGTTAATAATTAACAACCTTCCACAACAGGTAACATCAGGCCCAAAGAAGTTCACTGGTGAATTCTAATAAAGATTGAAGGAAGAAATTATACCAATTATCTACCATTTGTTTCAGAAAATAGAAGTAGAAGGAGTACTTCTCAACTCATTCTATATGAGGTCAACATCATCCTGATATCAAAACCAGACAGACTTTATAAGAAAAGAAAACTGCAGACTAATATCTCTTATGAGTATAGATGCAAAAATAAACTTCAGCAAAGTATTTGCAAATTTAATCCAACAATATACAAAATGATTTATATATCAGAACCAAGTGGAATTTATCCCAGATATGCAATGCTAGTTCAACATCAAAAATCAATTAATGCAATCCATTACATCAAGAGGCTAGAAAAGTCATGAAATTGTATCAATAGATACAGAAAAGGTATTTGATAAAATCCAACAGTGACATATGACAAAAACTCTCAGTAAACTGGGAATAGAAGAAATCTTCCTCAAATTGAAACGGAATAGCTATGAAAAGCCTACAGTTTAACATCATCTTTAATGATGAGGACCTGGAAGCTGTCCCACTAAAATAGAAAGAAGGAAGGCCGGGCGCGGTGGCTCAAGCCTGTAATCCCAGCACTTTGGGAGGCCGAGATGGGCGGATCACAAGGTCAGGAGATCGATACCATCCTGACTAACACGGTGAAACCCCGTCTCTACTAAAAAATACAAAAAACTATCCGGGCAAGGTGGCAGGCGCCTGTAGTCCCAGCTACTCGGGAGGCTGAGGCAGGAGAATGGCGTAAACCCGGGAGGCGGAGCTTGTAGTGAGCTGAGATCGGGCCACTGCACTCCAACCTGGGTGACAGAGCAAGACTCCGTCGCAAAAAAAAAAAAAAGAAAGAAGGTAAGATTATTTCATGTCACTATTGCTTTTCACCATTGTCCTGAAAGTCCTAGTTAATGACATAAAACAGAAAAAGAAATAAAAGGCGTACTGATTGGAAGGGAAAAAAAATAAAACTTTGTTTACATATGACATAATCATTTATGTAGAAAAGCCTAAAGAATTGACCCAAAAACCCTCCTAGAGCTAATAAGCAATTATAGCAAGGTTGAGGGACGAAAGGTTAATATGCGAAAGTCAATCACTTTCCTATATACCAGCAATAAAATTTGAATTTGAAATTAAAAACACAATGTCATTTATATTAGAATCTACAAAAATAAAAACTTAGCTGTAAATCCAACAAAATATGTACAAGACCTGTACAAGGAATACTACAAAACTAAGGAATCCAAGAAATAGAGTGATAATCCACATCCATGGACAGGAAAACTCAATATTGCCAAGATGTCAGTTCTTCCAAACTTGATCTGTACATTCAATGCAATCTTCATCAAAATCTCACTAGTCATTTTGTAGATACCGACAAACTGATTCTAAAATTTATGTGAAAAAGTAAAAGAACCAGAATAGCCAAGACAATATTAAAGACTAGAACAAAATTGGAGGATTGGTAGTATTGACATCAAGACTTACTATAAATCTATAATAATTGAGGTAGCCTAATATTTGCAAAAGAATAGATAAACAGATCAGTGGAACAGAAGAGAGTACCCAGAAATAAAGCTACATGAATGTACTCAACTAATCTTAAACAAAGGATCAAAATCATACTGTGGAGAAGATAGTCCTTTCAACAAATGGTGCTGGAATAACTGGATATGTACAGGCAAAACATTAAATCTAGATGCTAATCTTACATCCATCACAAAAATTGATTCAAAAAGGTGAAAAAACCTAAGTGTAAATGCAAAACTATAAAACTAAAAGGAAACATAGGAGACATTGTAGATGACCCTGGATTCACCAATAACTTTTTATATATGATAGCAAGGGCACAATTCATGAAAGAAAGAATTGGCAAGCGGAACTTAATGAAAATTAAAAATGTCTACTCTGTAAAAGATATCATTAAAAGAATGAAAAGACAAATCACAGACTGAAAATATTTGCAAAAGACATATCTCATGAAGGACTGTTATTCAATATATACAAAGAACTCTTAAAATATAATGATAAGAAAACAATTTTAAAAATGAGCAGAAGACCTGATACCTTAGCAAATATGATACACAAATAGCAATAACCATGTGAAAATATGCTACACATCCTATATCATGAGGGAAATGCAAATTAAAATAAAGAAATTCCGCTAAACACCTATTACAGTAATCAAAATCCAGATCATTGACAACACCAAATGCTGATGAAGATGTGGAGCAACAGGTACCTTCCTTCATTCATTTTAGGGGGAATGCAAAATGATACAGCCACTTTGAATGACAGTTTAGCAGTTTCTTACAAAACTAAACATTCTCTTATCCTACAATTCAGCAGTTGTGCTCCTTAGTATTTACCCAAAGGAGCTATCAACATGTCCAAGCAACAATCTGCATATGGATGCTTAAAGCAGCTTCATTTATAATTGCCAAAACACGGAAGCAACCAAGTTGTCTTTCAGTAGGTCAATGGGTAAGTAAACTGTTGTATATCCAGACAATATAATGTTATTTCTTGCTAAAAAGAAATGAGCTATCAATCCACAAAAAGACATGGAAGAAACGTTAATGCATACTACTCAATAAAAAAGCCAGTTTGAAAAGGGTACATACTGTATCTTCAACTATATGACACTCTGGAAATGGCAAAAGTATTGAGACAGTCAAACAGTACAGTGCTTTCTAGGGGGTGAGGGGAGGAATGGATAAATAGGTGAAATACAGAGCGAAGGCAGGACAGTGAAAAATCATCTATCTGGTGTTATAAAGATGGATACATGTCATTATAAATTGGTACAAACCTATGGAATGTACAACACTAACAGTGAACAATAATGTAAATTTTGGACTCTGGGTGATGATAATGTGTCTGTGAAGGTTCATCAATCATAAGAAATGTACCACTCTGGTGGGGGATGTTGATAATGAGAAATGCTATGCGTGTGTGGAGATAGGAGGTACATTGGTGCCATGACCCTTCCTGTCACTTTTGCTGTGAATGTGAAACTGTTCTAAAAAAAATACTGTAAAAAAATCCATGGTGAAGAAATTTATAAATAAAGACAGGCTATTGTTGCTTGTTTGTTTTATAACCCTGTGTTTTGTGCAAGAGAAAATGTTGTTCCCAATGAGCCCTAGGTTCTAGTCAGGGCCACAAAACTGTCACATCCTCCAGTAAGGGTTGATGATAGTGTTGGAACGAATGAGGCAATGCAGGCCTTTATGTATACTCATGGTTTTTTATTTTTATTACCTTTTATTACCTTTTTCCATTTGGTTCAACAAATGAAATTTACTTATATTTTACATAAATGTATATTGCGGAGCCCATTTCTTCTTTTGCATCAGGCTCAGACATGGCTTTTCATGGCACTGAGGAAGAGATTTATTCTTCTTGACTCTGGGGTTTCCTAGTCCTTTCTATCTCCATGATAATGGCCTAAATGAACTGAACGTCCTTAGCACTGTCTCTGCACAATAACCTCATGGGTCTTCTTTCCCTAATCTGACTTTTAAAGGCCTTCTGAGTAGAGAAAGAAGATCCTAGGGAATTCTGAAGTAGGCAAAGATGTTTCCGTAGTACTTCAATTTCCAACTTTACATCATTTTACTTTCAAAGTATGCCTCCATTTTCACTCACTGACATTCATAGTATTTTACCTTTTTATCATCTCAAAACATTTGAGAAATTTGTGGGATAAATTAACTCATTCTGAGGTTAAAAAAAAAATTTTAATCAGCTGAGTGGGCTCTACACACTGCACAGAAATAGCATCAGTTTTACCAAAATTAAAATTTTGTTAGCAAAAATAAAACACTAGCTGCTAAATGTCAAGTATTAACTCATGGGTGAAAAAGTGAAATCTTTCAATAGCCCTTTAAAATTTTTAACAATTACTTCTTAAACTATGCATAAAAACCAGTTTTAATATATAACACAACAAAAACACAGAACAACTTTTTCGAAAAGGTCAAGAGTTTTATTTACAAAACAATGTCTCTGGATGTGGACATTAAAAAGACTACTTCCAAGAAAATTAAATTTTTGAAGTCTTAATTAAATCCAAAATCGGCAATGTGTGCCAACACTACAAAAGACATCAAAAGTCTCTTCATCTGCCGAATGTTGCCCAATTTGAGTACAGATTTTATTTCCTGTGTGAATGCCATGTCCTATTCCCTGAAACCTGAATGACTAACATTGAAAAATATAAGACACATAAAGTGATAGGTATTATGTGCAAACTTTATTAATAACACAACAAATAATCTTTAGTGAACAAAATGGACGGTTTCCATGACTGAATCCCAAGAATTAGAATTAGAATGACTGAATGACTGAATTTATAATTTAGATACATTGGTTTTTTACTTGGTGACTTATTTAGGTAGTTACAATAATTGGTATTTTCTAAGCACTTAACATGTGCCAGGCATGATAATAGGCTGCTAACATAGTTTATTTGTTTACTTTTCACAAGAGTCCTGTTTAATCTCCTTTTGCATATTTTTCATATGAGAAAGCTAAGTTATATTCTAAGATTAAGGAACTTGCCCAAGTTTACACAGGGATGTGGTTCAGGACGTGCTATCCAAAATACAGCACCTTGACACAGTAAGTATCTTAAGCTGAAGGAATTGATCAAACCACAGACACAGGAAGACGTCTCTGAAGCAGGATATACAAACAGTTAATAGAAGGAATTCACCTTGACCTTGTCTCCTGAAGCAGACCATAAAACCCAGCTGAGCGTCCCCTGAAAATAGGTCAGAAGGCTCTCATTTCAGGGGATTTTTGAAATATACTCAGAAGAAAGGAATGTCACAGAGGAACACCAAGAAAAATCTGAAGGGGAGAAAATATAATATTTTTTCTGAGTCCTCACAAGGTCTTTGCTAGGATACCTGTGTAAAAAAAAAAAAAAAAAAAAAAGACAAATGAACAGGAACAAAAAGGAAAAAGGTATACAAATTTTACTAACATGTATATAGATATAGGAGTTATGCACAGAGTATGAGACTCAAAGGAAGTGCCAGATAGCTGAAGTTTTTGTACCATCCTGAGGTTACAGAAGGAATAGGGGCAAGGTAGGATATGGGAGGCAGAGAAGAGGAAAGGTATGGTGAGCAAAAGCAGCCTTGTTATTGCAGATGAAATCTCACAGGTAGCAACTCTCAGAAAGAATACATGGTGGCCAGCAGTAACATTTTTCTGTCAAGCCTTCTTTAAAGGTGTAAGACTTTCAGTCTCTTTTTCTGCGAGTTAATCTTTCCTAGATCCAGATAAGAGGACCCTCAGAAAATGTCTGTTTGTGTTGCTGTATTTTTTTTTACTAATGCAGATTTTCTCTATAATGGAAATCTCTCCTACAAAAGGGCAGTTTTTTTCAGAGGTATTTCTGTGGGTTGCAACTCTTCCGAATAGCCATATAGAAATATGCCAAAGAAGTATATTTTGTGGTGAAATATTCTGGTTTCTGTCAGAACAAACAGGTCTTGCTAAATTTCCCCCCACTTTATAGCTATTAGATCACATTTTCCTTTTTCCCAATCATGTTCCTCCACAATTGTCTACTTCTTCATCAGGCTTAGCACAAAATACACACAGTTTTCCCTGTTTCTTTGGGTTTTTACTTCTGAGGTTTCCATATTACATAAAATGTATATTAAATACATTTGTATGGTTTTCTCTTGTAATCTGTCTTTTGTTATAGGGGTCACAGTCATGAACCTAGTGATGGGCAAGGAAAAGAAAGAGCTTTTTCTCCCCTGCAGTTTCACAGATAGCACATGCAGAAAAGCCGATGAGACACACATATTCAGCTGGAGAAAAGACTTGGCACATCACTTTTTTTTTTTTTTTTTTTTTTTTTTGAGACAGGCTCTCACTCTGTCACCCAGATTGAAGTGCAGTGGCACAATCTCGTCTCTGGTAGAGACGGGGTTGCCTAGGCTGTTGCCTAGGCTGATCTTGAACTACTGAGTCCATTGGATCCACCCACCTTGGCCTCCCAAAGTTCTGAGATTACAGGCGTGAGCTACTGTGCCCAGCCCATACCACATTCTTAACATACGCTACTACATTCTTTGCTCACCAACTTATAGTTCACTACTATTTTCCCTCTCCCTTTCTCATTTGTTAATATATTAATTTTCCATTACCTGGAAGGCAAAACTTTTATATAACATAATAGCAATCTGTATCCCTTTAAAAACATTGACTATTTTTACATGCCATGTAAACCTCAGTAAAATGAGTACCTTAGAGAATTATATAGATCCCTCATCAATTCCAAGGGATTCAATATCCTTTCCCTGTTGCAGATCAGAACTTTATCAGGCTACTTAGGTGTGAAATAAAACTACCTGTTCCTGTTTTCCATGAAGCAGAGCAAACAATAGGCAACAAACAAACAAACAAAAACCCAAGTTTGTTGAAGCAACAATAGCAACAGAACAAATAATAATATGAAATTGCAATACAGAATTCTTTCAAAGTTTTTCCTTCTACTGTTCACAAAAATGTTCACCAAAACATCAGGGTCACTGACACAGGACAAACTGTGCATAATGCAATATGTTAAATAACAAGCATTGTCCATTATAATGAAATGAAACAAGTGTCAAAGGCACAATATTCATAAAACACTTGGAATCCATAACCCACTAAAATTCAGGCTACCAGTCAAACATTACAACATCTTCAAACATCAGGTAACTTAAGGTGTATGATTTGAAACTCATAACACATAATTTCCAAAGAGCTCTGTATAGGTAAACAGTGGTGATGCAGTGAGCTATTTGTGTCGAGTATGTCTTTGCTGTTTAATTGCTCCAACTCCCTAGAGGTTAGGAGTCTATCACCTGCAGTTCTTCAGCTGCTAAGATCAGAGAATATAACACAGATGGAGTGAGCTATGGTCTCATGGCTGCTGCTTCACAGAGATAAGGCTGCAGGTTGGAGAAGTGCTTAGCTCTGACTTCCTCTGAAAGAGCCTCAACAGCTATCAGTAATTCCCAGTTACTTCTCTACTGTTATGTTAAACAACACTGCCTTGCATACACAGGTGCAATTTGATGAAAGAGAGTTGTTTAAATCACTTGAAATGCCTGTAGCTTTATTATTTCAGGTCTTTGTGTTGTCTCTCGTTTTTTCTTTTTATAAAAAAACTTCTTTTTCCTGCTCACTCCTTCCCCCAGGTCTACTGCCAAACTGCAATGATTTAAGACCCTGGTTAAAATATTGGATCACATTTCTTCACCAGTTGCCTTGAGCGTGTTTGGTGAGCTATTCTTTAGCCACCCTTGTCATTCTGCTGTCATTCACAGCATTATATTTCTAGGTATGAGAACGTTGCAAAAATCAGCTACGCTCATTCAGGAACATGTATTATGTCTGGATATGATCTCACGATGCCCAATTGAACAACTATTATTTATATTATTATTTTAAGAAATACAGTAGAAAATTGAAGAATTTAGTCATCTTAGTAATGGAATGTTAATAATGTTAATAATGATAGCTTTTATTATTAATAATAAATAGAAATATAGGTACATTGACTAACATGATATTCAAATTTATCAGAGAACACAGTAAGATTCAAGACAAGATATATCATACCTTGAATAAAATCTAACTTTGCGGTGGCTGAAGCTGTGACAATCCTTTGGTATCCCAGGGAAAAACAAGAAAATTATAATAGAAACAGCTTAAAGTCTATATATGTACCAACTTTTCTTGATGCTAGTTGCTGTCAGGTCTTTAAGTTGTGACCAAAGATATGCAACTTTTGATATTTTTCCTCTTTCTGGTTTATCCTGTTGCATACAGCTCTACCTCAAGCAATTTTTTTTTTACCTTAAGGTGTATTGAAAATGGAATTCCAAATAAAAATGATGTAACAAGGTAAGAAGATGTTAGATCTCCAATTCTGTGGAGCATCTTTTCAGCCATGGTTCATGTATCTGAACTTTTACACAGTAAATAATTAAATTTCCATATTTTTAGCCAATTTTTATTTTGAATTTTCTGTCCCTTAAATCTAAAACTAATCTTAACTAACACTGGTGCTGACTCAGAATCCTGATTTTTTTTGAGATGAGTAAGGAAAAGCGTGACTGCTTAACTTTAGGTTCTTGTTAAGTGAAATATTCTCTTACCTCATGGTTGGTTTTTCTGTTGCTTGTAGGAAAAGTGTTCACTATAAAAAATAAAGACTTCACAGATATAGTCATAGATTTGATAACTATCCTTATTTGTTATATTAAGTTCTCTACATGAGAAGAAAAGGAACTGCCAATAACCTACAGAATTGATACTTCTGGAGTACATTTTGAAGCATTGTATTTGAAAACGAACCTATTTACATCTGTTGCTGATTTTCATAGAGCTTTTAAAGAAAATAATCTCCCTTATAAGATAGTATTTCCATTTCCATATTTCATAGCTATGTTAAAATATAGCTTTTTTAGCATGATAGCATAATTTCTATTTAATTTGATACCTGACTTGACATATGTGTATTTATCTATGTGTTTAAATTCTAATATTCAAAATTTTTCCAAAAACACAGTCTGCCCTTTGTGATATGATAAAGCCCAGATAAAAAGTTCTTAATTTTTGTCATTCAAACATCTACCTTTTAATGGCTTAAATAAAAGCTGTCATCCAAATAT
The DNA here is from genome assembly GCF_002776525.5 of Piliocolobus tephrosceles. NCBI lineage: Eukaryota > Metazoa > Chordata > Mammalia > Primates > Cercopithecidae > Piliocolobus > Piliocolobus tephrosceles. The sequence continues at coordinate 59,541,383 of NC_045439.1, read as the reverse complement.
AAAGCATTCTTTGGCGATACTACATATTATGAAGATCGTGGCTAGTGGACTGAGTTTAGTAAATTAATAGGTACAAAGTTAATTCTAAGTTAATTTCATAAAGAAAGTCCAGGGGACAATAAGTAGCTTGAAGAAGACAATTGTTCAGAAAAGTAGAAAGTTGTTGCTTTTTCCAGCTGGTTGATATTTCAGGGTCATTTTATATTTTAAAATTACCAGTCTTTCTAACACTTGAATGTCTTGGAGTTGTGTATATGAACACAGTCAACTCTTCTATTGCCTTGAGCATTGCTGGAGGATATTCAAGCTATTTGCTGATCTCTAGCTATGTTTTAACCAAACTTTATTTTATAAAGAGTCCCTAGGTGCAACTATGAGGCATTTTTATGCCTCCTTTGATTGATTCTTCCAGCCATAGCCCTCGGTGATTTGGTAATACTTTAAATCCTTGCCTAAGTTGTTTCACTATTAGATAACCAGTGTGTAGAGCTGCCGGAATATTTGTATTCCTTTCTCTGTGGCCAAGAACTGACTTAATGATCCCTGAAAGAATTTTATTGTTTGATGGCCGTCCTCATTCTGTTTTCTATGGTCTGTGGTTTTACAGAAAACTTATTATCTTTGAAGTTAGACCTCATCTTCTTATCCTTCTAATCCTATCACTTCCAGGTTTTTTTTGTTTTTGTTTTTGTCTTAGAGATGGAATTAAAAGGCAATCATACCTGATTTTGAAACTAAGCCCCACTAGTGTCTAACTAAGGCTAAAAACTGACATCTTAACCACAAGTTCCATAAACTGTACATTGTAGAAAATAAATAAAGTTGTGATGTAATAGTGCCAGTCACATGGTAATTGCTTAATAAACTTCAGTTTCTCTCTTTCCCTTTTACTCATATTGCAGTTATAATTTGTCTTTTTGTATTGAAGAATTAATGGGCTTTTTAATAATAAATATAATTTTCAGTCAACATTTATCATATATGTATACTCAGATTTAATCAATAATTTGTTTTTATTCTTTTTGTTCTTGAGCTAACTGGTTGCTAATTTGTAACTCAGAACTTTTCTGATTAATTGGACAACTATGCATTTTTTAAACCAGAAATAAATGGTTGAAATAGAGCAAAACCAATTTGTTACTACATTTGGATGAAGATGCACATTTTTTAATTTATTGAATAAAAGTAATTTTTATGGTTAAACCATTCATTAGTACTTTAGAATATATTAATCTGGAGTTTTCAAACATATATTCAAGGTGATTGTATGTTAAATTGCAAATAATATTTTATATTCAGGTTTTGTAAAAAATATTGTTTTGCCTCTCTTAAGCTTTAAGCATTGATTTACATAAGGTCTAAATGATCAATTTTTTAACTGATCAATACGTGATGAATCTTTGTATTCAACATAACTTTTATGTTCCCAAAACTATCTTAATCTCACCTGGAATTTTGCACTTACACTTCAGGATTCTTAATTCCATAGCAATATTGTTCTAGTTTTACATGCAGGAAAATTTTGCTTTTAACTTGTGGTGTAAAATCAGAATATTTTCTTAGCAGTTAACTGTGCTTGTTTGTTATTTTAGCTACTGTAAATTGGATTTATCCTGGGATTTAGTAAGCTCAGGACAAAGAAACTGTGTGTGTGTGTGTGTGTGTGTGTGTGTGTGTGTGTGTTTATTTATTTATTTATTTTTTGAGATGGAATCTCACTCTGTCACCCAGGATGGGTGCAATCTTGGCTCACTGTAACCTCTGCCTACTGGGTTCAAGCAATTCTTCTGCCTCAGCCTCCCGAGTAGCAAGATTATAGGTGCCCACCACCATGCCCAGCTAATTTTCTATATTTTTATTAGAGACAGGGTTTCACCATGTTGGCCACGCTGGTCTCGAACTCCTGACCTCAGGTGATCCACCTGCTTTGGCCTCCCAAAGTGCTGAGATTATAGGTGTGAGCGAGCCACTGTGGCTGGCTGAACCTGTTTATTTTTCTGAGAAATTCCAATATGGTGCGCATCTCAATATTTTTAGGAAAAATAAAAGCTTTTATTCCTAAATAAGCTTTGAGAAATAAAAAAAAATGCAATTTAAAAAAAAAATTCAAAACTTTTTTCCTTAATCATTTTACAAAGATACTAATGGGAGAATTATTCCATTAAAACTAATAAATGATATTTTCTTTTTCCACTTAGAACATACAGTTGCAAGAGGATGTCTCTTCAATCCTAACCACAAGAACCTTAAAGTTATAGTTTCTTAAGCTCATTACAGTGGGAGCAAGCAAAGAAACCTACTAAATTATAACCCACACAGTGATTTGCTTAGAACAGAAGTAATCCACAAATGCTTTAATCTGTGGCCAAACAGCTGGATAATGAAGAAGCCACCAAAGCTATGACCAAGAAGAAAACAGTTATACTTTCAATGAGTTGTTAAAACCTAATAACAGACTGGTATGACAGAATCCCTAGGAGTCATAGCTGAAAAATATCTGCAACTATCTGTCAACTCTTTCCCACAAGCCTTATTGAGCTCTCATGAGAAAGATCGTGGGCAGCACAGGAGAGCTGAGACAGATTCCATGGGAGGTTCAGGTGTGTGGGGGCTGCTGAAGTCTGAGGGGAAGAAGTAGGACTGAGAGAAATCTCTGGACACTTCAGGTACTCATCAAGTGGTAATGTGATGAGCCTGCTAAAATGTGAGGGCAGGGCAGTAATACTGCAAGAAAGTCCTTAAGCCATGGTGCCTTATACTTAATAGGGAAAAGCACCTCTCTGTGCCTAGAGAACAGGTGAGAATGACCTCTAAAGGTACAAATGTACAGAGATTACTGAGGTCTGAGGACCATGAGAGAAAAAAAAAAAAAAAAAAGGAGGGCATCCCTATATGCATTTTGGGACTGACAGCAAGCATGCAGCAGAAGCCATTTGTAGCTGGGTGTTGGGAAAGAAAGATGAGATAAAACTATCCCAAGTGCATGAGCATGAGGCATGAGGACAGGAAAATAAATGGTCATACACTCAGATCCCAAGTTGATTAAAAGAAAAGTTCTAAAACTACCTTCAAATAATTTGAAACCTGTAGGGAACTAAATCTACCTGAAACAACAACAGGGTTTAGACCTAGGTCACCTATAGACTAGGTTGACTCAGAAGGAGCATGCCCTTTTATTGCCACTCAGAAGGAGCATGCAATATTTATTTCAGCATCCTTTTTTTCCACAAATTGTCCAGAATGTAAGCAAAATTTACTAGACAAATGAAGAGGAAAGAAAATGAGACCCATTATCAGGAGAGAAGCAGTCAAGAGATGTGAGAATTATCAAACAAGACTTAAACATAACTGTAATAAAAATGTTGAACGGTCTTAAGGAAAAGCCAGCTATTTTAAAGTAACTATGTGAAATATGTTAAATGACCTTGGGCAAAAAGCAGATGACAACGAGCAGGAACAGATGGGAACTGCCAGCACAGACAGATATGATAAAGAATAAGGTCAAAGGAAAATGCTAGAAATTAAAAATATGGCAACAGAAATGAATAATCCTTCTGATCAGCTAGCTTATTGGAAGACTGTACAGAGCAGAGGAAAGAATCAGTGCATCAGTGACCAACATGCAGGTAAGTAGAAACTGTTCAAATTGAAATACCAAAAGTAAAAGAGTGTATTATTCCATTCTCTCATTGCTATAAAGAACTACTTGAGACTGGGTAATTTATAAAGAAAAGAGGTTTAATTGACTTAAGGTTCCACAAACTGTACAGGAAGCATGGCTGGGGAGGCCCCAGGAAACTTACAATCATTGCAGAAGGCAAAGGAGAAGCTGGCACATCCTTCATGGATGGAGCAGAAGGAAGAGTGAGCAGTGGGAGGTGATACACACTTTTAAACAACCAGATCTCATGAGATTTCACTCACTATCACGAGAACAGCACGGGAGAAATCCACCCCCATAATCCAATCACCTCCCACCAGGCTCCTCATCCAACACTGGGGATCAAAATTCTACATGAGATTTGAGTGGGGACACAAATCCAAACCATATCAGAGAGTAAATAAAAGAGAATGGAGCTTGCAAGATTTGAGGGATCCTATAAAATATAAATATTGAATATAAAACTAAAACATAATATGAAACATAGTATTTGAAGCTCAAGAAGCTGAAGTAAAATTGCACATAAAAAACAATTTAAAGATAGAATAGCAAATGTTTTTTCAAAATTGGTATTACATCAATTCACAGGTTAAGCACAATGTGCATGCTGAAACTGTACATGGACATATCATAGTGAAACTGCTGATAAACAAAGAGAAAGAGGAAATGGTAAAAACTGGTGGAGAAAAAAAGACATTACATTCTTTAAGGTGGAATAACATTAAGAGAGTTGCTGATTTCTTACCAGAAATGATTGAAACCAAAAACTGTTAGAATGAAATCTTTATACTGTTGGAAAAAATTATGCATAAAATTTCTATATTCAAAGACAATAATCTTGTAAAATAAAGGTATGTTTAGATAAACAAAAGCTCAAAGAATTTGTATTACAAGAAATGCATTACAAGAAAGACTAACATAAGTTCTTCAGGCTATAAAAAGTGAATATCTATAAATCTAATACACATAAACCTAGAACATCAGAAAGAGCAAATATGTAAGTAATTATAAAGAACATATTTACAAAAATTTCTAAATATCTACATCTATGTTCATGAGTTTATATCAATATTTATATGTATCTCTTTAAATATCTTTAAGATACTATTGACTGTTTAAAGCAATATAACAAAGAACTGTGATATCCTGTAACATTTGTATAATTAAATATATGATGAGAGTACAAAAATCAGGAAGGTAGTAATTCAAATTATATTTTTGTAATATTCTTATTGCTTACAAAGTAATACTTTATTTTAGAAGCTAGATTGTTATAAATTAAAGATACATAAGAGAAACCACAAAATAAATAACACAAAGAAACATAACTAAAAATGAAAAGAAGAGATAAAATGGAATACTAAGATATCAATTCACTCTAGAGATGAAAAACAAATACCATTGTAGTAGACTTAAACTCAAACATAGTAATTATTACATTAAAAGTAAATGTCATTTGGTTCTTCTAGAAAGTTTACTCACACAGAGTAGAAGTTCAAGATATTTTCTCCTGGTAACACCCGTGAATAACAAACGCGAGTGTCATTAGGAATAGCAGGAAAGCCTTCCTATTGCCAACGTATTAATACTGGTGAAACTAGAAAGAGGAGGAAAACAAATTGCATAAAAAGAGCTTTAGATTGTAAAGTATCTTTTTCATCACCTTTTAGTAAGGATGTATGCTAACAGCATGACTTATTGTTGATGATATTAACTTTGATTACCTGACCAAAGTAGTGTTGAACAGTTTTTTCAACTGTAAAGGCATTCTCCTCTCTTCCATACAGTAGTTTTTGAAAGCAAGTCACTATTTGCTACAACCTACACTCAAGAGAGAGTGTCTTAGTCTATGTGGACTAATATAACAAAATATCATGAACTGAGTGGCTTAAAAATAACAGAAATTTATTCCTCACAGTTCTGGAGTCTTGGAACTCTTAAGTTCAAGGTATTGGCAGATTCAATGTCAATACTTACATATTTGTATCTGTATTATGCTGAACATAAGTTCATACAGCTGTCTCTAACTCTAATCCATTACCACGTGGTTCATTCTAGTTTTCCCTGTCCTTGCCTATCTGAAACTGCTCTTCCAATAGGAATAAACCTGCCTCACAGCATCCACCATATATTTACATATTCGTTCAACCCTACTCTATATATATAGTATTTTTTTCAGAATTGTTAACCCAGGCCACTGTGAAAAACAACTAGAGTATGGTGTTTACGTACAGTTCCTTTTGTTTCTAGTCTTAACAGTTTCCAATCAAAGCACCATTTTCCAAAGTTACTTATCGGCTAGTTTTCTGCCCACCCTTTTCAGTGAGGATTTTCCATAAATTTGTTATACAACTAGAATCTTTTTGTCACCATGTTCATTGCACACAATACATTCTTCTGGTTAATTCTTTTAATTTGCATAAATTAAGGTTTACTCTTTTTGTTGTACATCTTTATTTGTTTTGAGACGGAGCCTCTCTCATCGCCCAGGCTGGAGTACAATGGCACAGTCTTGGCTCACTGCAACCTCCACCTCCTGGGTTCAAGTGATTCTCCTGCCTCAGCCTTCAGACTAGCTGGGATTACAGGGACCCGCCATCATGCCTGGCTAATTTTTGTATTTTTAGTAGAGATGGGGTTTCACCATGTTGGCCACGCTGGTCTCCAACTGCTGACCTCATGATCCACCTGCCTCAGCATCCCAAAGTGCTGGGATTACAGGTGTGAGCCACTGCGCCTGGCCCTTTTGTGGTACAACTTTATGGGTTTCAATAAACGCATAGCGTTTCATATCCACCACTACATTATAATACCAATTAGTTCCACTGAACTGAAAACATCTTAGTGCCTCTCCTAGTCAAACACTCTCCCTTCCACAATCATTTGAATACCCTGATCTGTCTTTCAATCCAACAGTTTTTCCTGCTCAAAAATGTCATATGAATGGACTTCAACATGTAGACTTTCAGACTGACTTCTTATGCATAGCAACATGCACTTAAAGTTCATCTAAGTAGCTCCGTGAGTTAATAGCTTGTTTCTTTTTATCACTGAATAATATTCCATTATATGGACATACCATTGTTTGTTTATCCATTTATCTAACTAAAGGATATTATTTCAACGTTGCTTGAAATTTTTGGTGATTATGAATAAAACTGCTAAAAACATTCCTCTGCATGTATTTTTCAGACATACATTTTCAAATCAATTGTGTAAATATTCAGGAACATGCTTGCTACATTGGATGATAAATCTAAGTTATATTTAGTAAGATACTGACAAACTACCTTGCAAAGTGCCATTTTGTGTCCCCACCAGCAATGAATGAGAATTCCTGATGCTCTGAATCCTTGCCAGGTTTGGGAATTGTCGGTGAAGAGTCTATTTAGATCTTTTACCTTGTTATTTAAGTAAAAGTTTTTTTATCAGATATATTATTTGCAAATATTTTCTCCCAGTTTATGACTTGCTTTTCATTCTTGCAACTGCATCCTTCACAGAGCAAAATATTTTAAAGTTTTATTTAAAGTTTAATTTATCATTATGTTCTTTCATGAGTTATACTGTTAATGTCATACTTTAAAACACATAGTCAATCCCTAGGTAATGTAGATTGTTGTCCTATGTTTTCTTATAGATGCAGAATTTCTTTTTTACTCTTTTTGTTGTAAATTTTTATGTGTTTTGATCCTATTTATGTAAGTATATTTTTGGAATCTCTACTGTGTTCCATTGATCACTATTTCTATCTTTTTGTTAATAGCAAACAGTTTTAATTACTGAAGCTTAATAACATGTTTTAAAATCAGGTAATTGGAGTCTTGGAACTTTTTCTTTTAAAAATTGTTCTGATTATTTTAGTAGTAGCTTTACCTTTCCATATAAATATTGAACCATCTTATGAACAGAACATCTATGAAAAAACTTGTTGAGATTTTTATTTTTTTGAGATAGAGTCTAGCTCCATCACCCATGCTGGAGTGCAGTGGCACGATCTCGGCTCACTGCAACCTCTGCCTCCTGGGTTCAAGCGATTCTCCTGCCTCAGCCTCCTGAGTAGCTGGGATTACAGGCGCCTGCCACCATGCCCAGCTGATTTTTGTATTTTTAGTAGAGATGGGGTTTCACTGTGTTGGCCAGGTTGATCTAGAACTCCTGACTTCGTGATCCACCCGCCTCAGCTGCTCCACTTGCTGGGATTTCTATTGAGATTCTGTTAAATTGATAGAGGAAATTGGGAAAAAGTAACATCTTAACATTATGGGATGTTCCAATTCTTTCTTCTTTTCATTGCTGAATATAAAAAATTATTTTAAACTTAAAAAATACTAATTATGATAGCACAAAAATTGAAGCACATAGACATAAATGTAGCAAAATATGTTAACATAAGTTTTAAAGAACAGAAATCAACAAAGTATGTTCTCTGACCATGTGGAAATTAAAATATAAATCAATAACAGAAAGATAATTTTGACAAACAGCAAATATGTGAAAATTACCCAGCATACTCTAAATGACCATGAGTCAAAAAAAAAAGAAAAAAGAAATCAATATTAGGAAATACTTAGAAATAAATAATAGTAACAATGTGAATTTTCAAAATGTGTGAGATGAAGCTCAAGTGTATACTACAAGGTAATTTAGTAACAACGTTTACAAATCAAAAATACATGCAATTTACAATGTATGCCTCAAACTTTTGAAGTTAGAAGAAAGAAGAAACTAAAGATAAGAGTGGAAGTCATGGCCGGGCGCGGTGGCTCAAGCCTGTAATCCCAGCACTTTGGGAGGCCGAGACGGGCGGATCACGAGGTCAGGAGATCGAGACCATCCTGGCTAACACAGTAAAACCCCGTCTCTACTAAAAAATACAAAAAACTAGCTGGGTGATTTGGCGGGCGCCTGTAGTCCCAGCTACTCGGGAGGCTGAGGCAGGAGAATGGCCTAAACCTTGGAGGCGGAGCTTGCAGTGAGCTGAGATCCGGCCATTGCACTCCAGCCTGGGCGGCAGAGCGAGACTCCGTCTCAAAAAAAAAAAAAAAAAAAGAGTGGAAGTCATTACACCGGCAACTTTGAAAAGGTCTGTACAGCCAACGGTTGTACAAATGCAATAAATAACTCAGTGTGAATAAGTTTGACAATGTGAATGGAGTAGAACAATTTTTTGAAAGACATAATTGGCACAAGACATAGAAAATCTCAATAGTATTGTTTATATTTAAAAAATTAAAATTTTAATGATGGAATCTTCTTGCAAAGATAACTCTAGGACTGTTTTGCTTCACTAGTGAATTATAGGCATTTAAGAAAATGATAATATACTAATTATGTTAGAAAATAGAATAAAAGTAAGTATTTCAAACTTATTTTATTAGGCAAGGATATCTTTGATTCCAAAACCAGACAAGGATACTCAAACAGAGAAGTATTACAGACAAATACCTGTCATGAATAAGAGGTACATTTTTCTTTTAAAAACATTAGCAAATTGAATGCTACATGTAGAACATATTACAAGAAAATATGGCTTATCCCAATAATATAAGATTCATTTAAGATACAAAAACACACAAAAATTATTTCGTGTAACACATTAATAGAAAAAAGAAAAAATATTATGTGGTCCCTTCAGAATATTAAAAATATGATTACATTTAATATCCACTGATGAAAAAGTATCTCATCAAACTAGAAACAGAAGGACATATCTTTAATGAATGAAGTTATTAAAAATTTCTGTAGCTAATATCACACTGAATATGAAATAGTGCATTTCCCCCCACAGTTAAAAACATAGCAAATGATTTTCCTCTCACTTTTTTGTTTAAGATATGAGGAGACACTGGCTAGTATATATAATAAGTTAAGGAAAAGAAATAGATATAGAGATTACAAAGACAAAAATAAACTTTCTCTTATGACCTCCTTTGTGTGTAGAAAACTCAAAGGACTCTACCAAATAATACATATAGAACTAAAAGTAAACATACCAATGTTGCAGAACACAATGTTAATACCCAAAAGTTAATTCTATCTTTTAATACTATCAATTAAATATTGGAAAATAAAATTAAGGAAATCTATAAAAATATCTACTAGAGGCAGTAAATGAATTTCACAAAAATTCAGGTCACTAAGTGCTATGGTCTGAATGTTTGCATACCCTTTATATTCACATATTGAATCCTAATCAACAGTGCAATGATGTTAGGAGGTAGGGCCTTTGAGAAATAATTAGCGCATTATAGCAGAGCCCTCATGAATTGCATTAGTGCCCTTATGAAAGAACAGCCTGAGCGCCGCCTTTTCCCTTCGGCCATGTGAGTACATGGCTAGAAGGTGTCCTCTATGAGGCAGAAAATAGTGTTAAACAGACATTGACTCTGTGGCACCTTGATCATGGGATTGCCCAGCCACAAGAACTGTGAGAAATAAATCTCTTTTGTTTATAAAGTATCCTGTTTATGATGTTTTGTTATAGCAGCACTATTGAATTAAGACACTAAGTTAATATCAAAAAAATCACTTGAATTTCTATGCATTAGCAATGACCAATTAGAAAACAAAATTTTTAAAAGAACAATTTACACTAACATTTAAAAACATAAAATGCTTTATGGTAAATTTAATGAAAAATATGTAAGACTTCTTCTCCAAAAGCTCATTGATTAGACTCTAAGAGTATTTTAGGCATAAAAGAGAAGTGAACAAAGTCCTTTTTATTAAGGTAAAAATGACACTGGTAAAGTGGAGAAAGGAGCAAATATAGTATTTTTGGAATTACCAAGTAGTTCCTTCACCTCCATATCATGGTTCTTCAGCTCCCAGATGCGAAGAGCCTTACCGCATGACACAGAGACCAAAATCAAACCGCCACTGGGTGTAAAGCTCAGATCTGTCACAACATCTTGGTGGCTGGAAAGATTCAAAAGCAGGGGCCCCATCTGCACTTCCCAAATCTTGATCTGCCTATCATTGAGTCCTATAGTAAGGACCCCGCAAGAGACGTCTGGCACTTGGGGATGGTGGCGTGCCCAGAGCTTCCTGCTGGGTGGGAAATAAGTACTGAAATAAAAAGATATACCGTGTGTGGATTAAAGTACTTCATTTATGAATATCTTAAGTATCCCCAAATTGATATATAGATTTAATGCAATCTCAGTATCCTAGCAAAAATTTACAAATAAATTAACTCACTGTTTTAAAAATTTATATAGAAAAACAAAATAATTGTGAAAAAAGAACAGACTTAGAGAACTTACTCTAATTCACTTCAAGATTGATTATTAATAAAATATATAATAATCAGGATATTGTGATATTGGTGAAACAAAAGACCATAAATGGTATGGCACAGAAGAAAAAGTTAAAAACAATTCCCGATAAAAGCCTCAAATGATTTTGATCCAGTAGCCAAAGCAAGTCAATTGGGAAACAAAAATTATTTACAACAAATAGTGTTTAAACAACTTTATACATATATATATACACACACATATACACATATTCATATATATTTATATATATGAACCCTTGACTTCCATACCACATTTGAAAATTAATAGAATATGAATAATAGACCTAAGATAAGAGCTAAAAGTAAAAGCCTTCTGTGGACAAAAACAGGATATCTTCATGATATTATTTGTGGATACTCAAAAAGTATCACTGGACATTTTGGTATGTTAAATGAAATATTACATTATTTTGTAAAATAGAAGGAGGAAGAGAAACCCTGAGAGGCCCCTTTATAACAATATATTCTAAAAGATGTAATTTCTCCAAAGACATGCCCAAAATATAATTGTAAGAAATGGTTTATAAATAAACATGAATCCATTTAATAACAGAAAATACAAATACTGGTTTAAAAATGTATAATTACAATATATGAAAGTGTGCACTAAGATGTATTCTTTTAAAGAATGTAGCGATTTAATTAATATTTGATCTCTGAAGATACATATAAAACTTTTTATAAATGAACAGAAGTCATTTCTAACAGAATTTGATGAACTGTTACACGACTAAAATACTAGTAAAGAAAAATAATGTTAAACTGAGGATTTATTATTAACATTAAGAAAATTAGGAATAAAAATTATTGAAATTAAATGAGATGCAGATAATTATCAGGAAAATAGGAAATATTATTTAAATAATTTTATCTGGATATACAAAATTAAAAAGAAAATAACAATGTTTCTAAAATTGTAACATTTTCAAATATTAAGTAGAGTCAAACACAATAAATTAAATAATCAAAAAGGAAATAAAAAAATTATTCCAGAATCTACTATGTAAAGGCTTTGATTTAGTGCACTATGAATAGCAAAGGGCATAAAATATATCTCTGGTATCAGAAAGCTCAGATCCTAAATGAAAAGATAAAAGATACTCATAAAAGAAAGGCTTTGTAAGCAGCACATGACAAGTACTCCATGATTTGTGTGCACAAGTGCTGCTGGAGATAAGATCAATCTTTTTGAACTATGGTATTTATTAGTTAGGAGTAAATATAAATAACATAAAGCTATGAGTTCACAGATTTATTTTTTCTTTCTCTTCCCTAAGTTTAGGAGTAAAGCTTACTTTAGTAGCCATCTTGATTTGTTATCAGTCAAAGGGAGGGCTGAGACTGCCAAACTGTAGCCCTGAAACAAATCCAGCGAGCAGCATCTATGTCCAAATATTTACTCTGAATCATGGCAATGAGCTGTGTTCTTAGGATCCACTCCAACAAAGTAATCCAGGAAATCAGGTAGCCAGAAAAGACAAAATTTGTCACACTGCACAGAGATATTTTTCTTAGAGAAGACAATGGAAATAATATAGGCTTTGTTTATCACAGAAATAGCTCATACATTCTTATTGTGAATTAATTTTATTCTTTTCAATTTGCAATAGACATGGAATACACCTTAGAATAGAAGACAGAAGAATGGTATTATAATGTTAACTCTTTTGTTGACAAGTTGTTGGAATTTCTGAAAGTCACTTAACCTCCATAAGACAGTTTATTTTCCTAAACAAATAGAAAGCAACAATCTCAGATTGTTATAACTAAAATTTAGATAAGATAAACAAATGAAAGCAAGCATATATTCAGAATACCCAGTATACATGGAAATATTTCTTGGCAAGAATTTTATTGGGGCAATTTTGTGATATTATGCATTATCATCTTGTTTGTTCTATCTTTAAAACAAGCAATATTGTACTTGCTCCTATTTCTCCTTAAAGGTTTAGTAACATCAAAGTGGATTAATAACCTGAAGTATTTATATATGTAAATTCAGTGATACATAATATAATGCTAAAAAGAGCAAGTTGGTTTTTATCTTGGAAATTACTTTCTTCTGTAAATAAAGAGAAATCTATGACTTGGCAGTTTCTGTTCACCCATAATAAAAATATATGCAATGCTATTTTATTAAAATAATCTTCAATATATATTCTATCTTAGTAATATCTATCTGTAAAAGCTATTGATATCTATAATATACTTGTCACTAAAAAATTAACAATCCTGTATTTGGCACCAAGTAATTAGGGAAGGATAATATTTTAATTTCTTCTAATTCTTACTGTACCAGGTTAAAATTTTTGATTTTGTGGAGACAACGTCTTCAATCAAAAATAGTGTTTCTATTTATGATAATCTTAGTCCTTATGCAGATCAATATTGTGAGCAGAGATTTGCTGAAGAGAGATACATTTCTATAAATCGTATGAAGAATGTTGTTTAGGATCAAAACTGTAATAAGGTTAGCTACATCATTAGCAGAATTATCTTTAAATGTATATAATTTGGATTTTTTAAAAAAGGTGCAGCATGTATCTTTCATTTAACATAAAATCTCACATAAATATCCTACGCAAACCTCACAATAATAGAATAAAGCAGATAACAAACTTCATTTTGCTATGCAGGCCAGTGGTATCCATGTATGTAAAATCAGAGTTGAATATTTTTGGCTTAAAATACCCAATCTCTGATTTTCATAGATTACACTAAGCCACCGTAAGTTAAAACCTGAATTTGCAAGTCCAATGACTCTATGATTCTGCCAGCAGTGAACAATGCTGATTAAGGACCATATGTCATTTAGTGATAATTTCACGACACAACGATCATTTCAAATTGTTAATGAAACAAAAGAAGGATTTTCATAAAAATACAATTTTGAATACTATTTTATTTTCTAGATGAATGCCCATTTATTGTTCTTTTCTTTCCCTCCCAAATCCCATGGGACATGTCAATATGTAAATAAGTCATTAGCCAAAGGGAAGGGAAATAAATAAATCCCTGTACTCAGCCCTAATAAGATTTCAGATGGGCTCCTAGTAATAAGCATATGAAAATGATAGATATATTCTCTACTTCCTCCAGGAAATTTCTATCTGACCTAGTTGCAATGCTACAGAGTTGAGTATGTTTCCCTAAATGTTAAGGGGAATTTGGGAAGCTTTGTGACTTCTTAATGTATTAAAAGAGAAGTGAAATAACTCGGGTTTAAGTGAGTCAAACAAAATAAAACCTTGGTTTTATAAAACTGGAAAAAAAGAGTAGAACTGCTCTCAGTGATTATATTAATAGAGCATAATTTCAATATAATGTGGACATACATATGCATACATTTGTATATATGTATGTATTGGTGTATTTTTCTTTTTCAGGACTCAAAAGCAACTGGAAGATTACAAAAAAATAGACTAAAAACAGAAAAAATATATAGCTCCAGAGTACCCTGAAGCTAAGGCCACTTGCAATCAAGACCCTTCTTAAAATGACAGCCAGCAGGTGAGCACTGTGAGACAGGGGAGCCAATGGAGCGCAGGCTTCTTGGGACAGACAATGCCCAAGTGATTGCAAATGTGTCAGAACTGTATTCCACTGCAATCACCCAACACAGCCCAGGGTGGTGCGAGGTTCTGCTGACAAAATTGTATGACGTTAAGTTTCTTCAAAATAGAACACATTTTCAGGAGAAGACACACTGTCATCCAGAACTCACGTGCTTTTATAGCTAACAAAAAAAAAAAAAAGGAAGAGAAAGAAGAAAATAGGATTTCTGTGACCCTTCCCTTTCAAAGACCCCATTTGAAATACGAGAAATGTTCTGTGGAAGTGAAATAAGAACATTTAGAATAATGCAGGAATTTAAATAGCTTTTAAGAAAAAAAAGAGAGCCTATTTCACTGAAAATTTAATGTCAAAAATGGAAATAGCATGGGAGGAAGACAAAAGTGAGTTGGACAGGGCCAATTTGTTGTAAATCAGGTCTCTGAGGAGGAGCGAGACTTAAGAGTAAGCTCAATGGCAAGCAGTGAGAGAAATGTGTTAGGAGAAAAGGACAAACAATTAGAGACTAAATTCATTACTCAGGATTTCTGCAGCTACCTCTCATTTCTCCACCATCATTCCTGCTTGTCCCAACACTCATCCTTGAAGTCTGGAGTATTATTGCTTAACTTGCTTGAGATTTTGAGTTCAGGCTGAAGGACGAAAGCGAATTTAGGTCAATTTATCTAGTCAATGTATTAAAGTTGCATGCCAATGAAAACATTTGTTACAAAATTGTAAAACTACATTTTTTGAAACCTATTATGGACTAGACATAGGTATGAAGCTCAAAATCTAAATTATTAATTTTTATAAAAATATTTGATAGGCTGGGGGCAGTGACTCACACGTGTAATCCTAGCACTCTGGGAGGCCAAGGCAGGCGGATCCCAAGGTCAAGAGAGTGAGACCATCCTGGCCAACATGATGAAACCTCGTCTCTAGTAAAAATACAAAAAATTAGCTGGGCTTGTAGTCTCAGCTACTCCGGAGGCTGAGGCAGGAGAATCACTTGAACCCAGGAGGCAGAGGTTGCAGTGAGCCAAGATTGCGCCACTGCACTCCAGCCTAGCGACAGAACTAGACTCCATCTCAACAAACAAACAAACAAATATTTGATAAAATTTAATATTAAATCATAAGTATGTTATAATCTGGTTAAAAGCATAGATAAGAATTATGTAAAAATGAATATTAGAACAATTTCTTTAAAACTTTTAAAGAGGAGAAAAGAGAAAAAGACAGGAGTAAAACAATGATTCTTCACAACATGTACACTATGAGTTACAGAATGATATTGTTGGAGAATCATCAAGGCAAGTTAATAATAACTTTACTTATTGAGCACTTAGTAAGCATATGATAATTACCAGTTATTATCATATGCCAGATACTGTGCTAAGCATTTTCATAATGTATTATATTCCATCCAGATAACTAGTCTATGGGAACAGATTTGATATTCATGTTTTCCAGACAAAGCGTAGTTGCAGATACTCAGTAACTAGTCCATACTCACAGGGTCAGTAAATGATAAGTATTTGAATTTGTACTTCCCTGACTCCAAAATTTATTTTGTTTACTGAGCTATGTATGTTTTTAATATCATAAGCTATCTCCAGACTCAGAGATAATACACAGCTCTTGGGCTGTGTATGAGAGCATGTTAATTAATGAGCACCTCAACCTAAGACTTAAACTAAACCCCATACTTGTGTCTAACCCTAACTCTACCTCTGGAAATAGTAATGATCTCAATTATCTTGCTCCTCTATGAAGGTGTTGTATTTTGAGAGGAGAGGCCAGGCATTTCTGTTGGTGAGGCTGGTGAAATAGCGCAGGCCTGAATATGCAGACTTCAAACCTTTCTTATTTTGGGAGTCTAAGTCATGATAGGCAACAATCTCAGAATTGCAATGTGTCAGCACAACATTTAATGTTCTCTGAGGATGCATGTCCAATGTGCATCATCACGTGAGCTCTGCCTCACAGCCATTGAGAGACCATCCAGCAGAGCACATGAGTCAGGGAAGAGTACAGAGAGAAGGCACACCTTCATGTCCATTCTTATCCTGGAAGTGGCACGATTCACTTCTGGATTCATTGCCTAGAATTAATTTCATGGCTCTCTCTTCATGTGGAAGCACATGACATATTTGGTAAATTTTATATTTTTGCTTCTAGGGGTAGGGAGAAGTACCTGAAAGGCTGTCGAAATCACTTTCTCTTCACCCTGTGCCAAGATTTGTGTAGACAGAGAATGTGTTTGATGTTATGGGCTTTTCTTGAGAAGTTTTTTAGTTTGTTTTGTATTAAAGCAGATTCTCTCAAGAAAGAGTTGTTTAATTAGCAATGTTAAAATGTATTTTTATGTATTTAAGAACCATAATATTCTCAGTTATCAATTAGATAAATGTTAAAATTGTTTATTTTCATTGGCATGAATTTTGTAGATTCAGTTTTATTCTAATAATATAAATTTGACATTTAATTTTTTATGTTAATGGAAATATTGTGCTATAATACTTTAAATATATATTATATAGAGTCATATATTAAAATAATTTCAATAATCTAATTTATATTTTAAATTCTATTGATTTTACAGCATTCACTGTTATCTCATTCTTTTTAAATTTTTAACTTTTGTGGATACATAGTAGGTGCATGTATTTGTGGAGTACATGAGATATTTGGATACAGGCATGTAATGTGCAAATCATTACTCGGGATTTCTACAGCTACCTCTCATTTCACACCAGGGTAAATGGAATATCTGTCATCTCAAGCATTAATCCTTTGTGTTACAAATTATCCAATTATACTTTTTAAGTTATTTCTGAATATGCAATTACATTATCATTGACTATAGTCACCCTGTTGTGTATTCAAATACTAAATCTTATTATTTAATTTTTTGGTATCGATTAACCACCCCAATTCTCCCCCACTCCCCACTACCTTCCCAGACTCTTGTAGCCATCCTTCTACTCTCTATCTCCATGAGTAAAATTGTTTTACTTTTTAGATCCCACAAATAAGTGAGAACATGTGAAGTTTGTCTTTCTGTGCCTGGTTTATTTCACTTGACATGATGACCTCCAGTTATATCCATGTTGTTGCAAATGACAGGGTCTTATTTTTTTAATGGCTGAAAAGTACTCCATTCTATACGTGTACCACATTTTCTTTACCCATTCATCTGCTAATGAACATCCAGGTTGCTTTCAAACCTTGGCTATTGTGAATAGTGCTGCAATGAATGTGGGAGTGCAGATATCTCTTTGATACACTGATTTCATTTATTTTGGGTATATATCTGGCAGTGAGATTACTGGATCATACGGTAGTTCTAATTTTAGTTTTTTGAGGAACCTCCAAAATATTCTACATAGTGATTGTACTAATTTACATTCCCTCCAACAATGTACCAGGGTTTGCTTTTCTCCACCTCCTGCCAGCATTTGCTATTCTTTTCTTTTTGATAAAGGTCATTTTAATGGAGTGAGATAATATCCCATTGTTTTCATTTGCATTTATCTGATGATCAATGATGATGAGCACCTTTTCATATATCTATCATTTATATGTCTTCTTTTGAAAAATGTCTATTCACATCTTTTGCCCATTTTTAAATTGCATTATTAGATTTTTTTCTATAGAGCTGTCTGGGCTCTTTATAGATTCTTGTTATTAATCCCTTGACAGATGGGTAGTTTGCAAATATTTTCTGTCATTCTGTAGGTTGTCTCTTCACTTTGTTGATTGTTTCCTTTGCTATGTAGAAGATTTTTAACTTGATGTCATCCAATATGTCCGTTTTTGCTTTGGTTATCTGTGCTGGTGAAGTATTACTCAAGAAATTCCAGCCCCATTCAATATTCTAGAGAGATTCCCTGATGTTTTCTTTTAATAGTTTCACAGGGTAAGGTTCTAGATGTAAATGTTTAACCCATTTTTGTACACGGTGAGATAGTCAAGTTTTATTCTTCTGCTATAATATCCAGTTATCCCAGCACCATTTATTGAAGAGACTGTCCTTTCCCCAATGTATATTCTCAGCGTCTTTGTTGAGAATGAGTATCCTATAGATGGATGAATTTATTTCAGTGTTATCTAATCTGTTCCATTCATCTATGTGTCTGGTTTTATGCTAGTACCATGCTGTTTTGATCACTATAGCTCTGCAGTGTAATTTGAAGTTAGATAATGAGATTTCTTCAGTTTTGTTCTTTTTGTTCAGTATAGCTTTGGTTATTCTGGTTTTTTGTGGCTCCAAATACGTTTTAAGAATTATTTTTTCTATTTCTGTGAAGAATATCATAGATAACTTGATAGACATTGCACTGAAACTATAGGTTGCCTTGGGTAATATGGTCATTTTAGCAATTATTTATTCTTCCAATCCATGAGCATGGAATATTTTTTGATTTTTGTGTCCTCTTCAATTTCTTGCATCAAAGTTTTATAGTTTTCATTGTAGATATCTTTAACTTCTTTGGTTAATTTCTGAGTATTTTATTTGTAGCTATTGTAAATGGGATTCCTTTCTTGATTTATTTTTCAGATTGTTTGCTGTTGGTACATAGAAATGCTACTGATTTTTGTGGATTGATGTTCAATCCTGCAAATTTACTGAATTTGCTAATCATTTTCAATAGTGTTTTGGTGGGGTATTTAGTTTTGTACAAACATGAGGTCATAGCATCAGTAAAAAAGGATGATTTGACTTTTTCCTTTCCAACTTGAATTGACTTTATTTATTTCTTCTTTCTGATTGCTCCAGCTAGGACTTCCAGTACTACACTGAATAACAGTGGTGAAAGATGGCATTCTTGTTGTATTCCAGATTTTAAAGGAAAGGCTTTCAGTTTTTCCCCATTCAGTACAATACTAGCTATGAGTCTCCTGTAGATGACTTTTCTTATGTTGAGGCATGGTTTTTTATACCCAGTTTATGGGGTTTAGATAGTAAATGGGCATATGTTGAATTGTTTTTGAATACCAGGGATAAATCCCACTTAAACACAATTAATGATCTTTTTATTATGTTGTTGAACTTGGTTTGCTAGTATTTTTTTGAGGATGTTTGCATCAATTTTCAACAGGGATATTGGCCTTTAGTTTGCTTTCTCTGATGTATCTTTGTTTGCTTTTGTTATTAGGGTAAATCTTGCCTCATAGAGTAAGTTTTGAAGTGATTCCTCTTCTAATTTTTGGAATAGTTTGAGTACAACTGTTGTTAGCTCTTCTTTAAATGTTTGGTAGAATTCAGCAGTGAAGGCATCATGTCTTGGGTTTTTTGTTGCTGGAAGAATTTTTTATTGCTGCTTCATTCTTGTTACTTGTTATTGGTCTGTTCAGGCTTTGGCTTTCTTCATAGTTTAATCTTGGTAGGTTGTATGTGTCTAAGAATTTATATATTTATTCTAGATGTTCCAATTTATTGGCATATAGTTGCTCATAGTAGACATTAACGATCCTTTAAAATTCTGTGATATGGATTATAATGTATACCTATTCAAATCTGATTTATTTGTGTCTTTTCTGCTTTTTAGTCTGACTAAAGGTATGTTCATTGTGTTTATCTTTAAACATAACCCATCTTTTTGTTTCATTGGTCTTTTGCATTATTTTCATCATTCCAAATTTATTTAATTCTGCTCTGATCTTTTTTTATTTCAATAGGTTTTTGGGGAACAGGTGGTGTTTGGTTACATGGATAAGTTCTTTAGTGGTGCTTTCTAAAATTTTGGTGCATCCATCACCCAAGCAGTGCACACTGTACCTAATGTATAGTCTTTTATCCCTCACTCTCCTCCCACCCTTCCCTCTGAGTCCCCAAAGTCCATTGTATCATTCTTATGCCTTTGCATCCCATAGCTTAGCTCCCACTTATAAGTGAGAACATACAATGTTTGGTTTTCCATTCTGGAGTTACTTCACTTAGAATAACGGTCTTCAGCTCCACCCAGGTTCCTGCAAATGCCATTACTTCATTCCTTTTTATGGGTGAATAGCATTCCATGGTGTATATATACATACACCACATTTTCTTTATCCATATGTCGATTGATGGGCATTTGGGCTGATTTCATATTTTTGCAATTGCAAATTATGCTGCTATAAACATGAGTGCAAGTGTTTTTTTCGTATGATGACTTATTTTCCTCTGGGTAGATACTCACTAGTGGAATTTCAGGATCAAATGGCAGATCTACTTTTAGTTCCTTAAGGAATTTCCACAATGTTTTCTATAATGGTTGTACTACTTTACATTCCAACCAACAGTGTAAAAGTGTTCCCTTTTCACCACATCCACACCAACATCTATTGTTTTATGATTTTTTGATTATGGCCTTTCTTGCAGAAGTAAGGTGGTATCACATTGTGGTTTTGATTTGCATTTCCCTGATCATTAGTGATGTTGAGCATTTTTAATGTGTTTGTTGGTCATTTATACATCTTTTTTTGAGAATTACCTATTCATGTCCTTAGTCCAGTTTTTGATGGGATTATTTGTTTTTGTCTTGCTGATTTGTTTGAGTTCCTTATAGATTCTGGATATTAGTCCTTTGTTGAATGCATGGTTTGTAAAGATTTTCTACAACTCTGTGTGTTGTCTGTTTACTTTGCTAATTATTTATTTTGTGGTGTAGAAGTTTTTTAGTTTAATTAAGTCCCATCAATTTGTCTTTATTTTTGTTGCATTTGCTTTTCGGTTCTTGGTCATGAAGTTTCTGCCTAAACCAATATCTACAGAAATTTTTCTGATGTTGTCTTCCAGAATTTTTGTGGTATCAGGTCTTAGATTTAAGTGTTTGATCCATATTGAGTTGATTTTACTATAAGGAGAGAGGTGAAGATCCAGTTTCATTCTTCTCCTAGTGGCTTGCCAATTATCCCAGCACCATTTGTTGAATAGGGTGTCCTTTCCCCATTTTATGTTTTTGTTTGCTTTGTTGAAGATCACTTGCCTGTATGTATTTGGGTTTATTTCTGGGTTCTCTAGTCTGTTCCATTGGTCTATGTGCCTATTTTTATACCAGTACCATACTATTTTGGTGTCTATAGCTTTATATTATAGTTTGAAGTCAGGAAATGTGATGCCTTGAGATGTGTCCTTTTTGCTTAGTCTTGCTTTGGCTATGTAGGCTCTTTTTTGGTTCCATATGAATTTTAGGATTTTTTTTTCTAGTTCTATGAAGAATGATGGTGACAATTTGGAGAAAATTGCGTTAAATTTGTAGATTGCTTTTGGCAGTATGGTCATTTTTACAATATTGATTCTACCCATCCATGAGCATGAAATGTGTTTCCATTTGCTTGTGTCATCTATGATTTATTTCAGCAGCGTTTTGTAGTTTTCCTTGTAAAAGTCATTCACCTCCCTGGTTAAGGATATTCCCAAGTATTTTATTTTATTTTACTTATTTTATTTCATTTTTGCCACTATTGTAAAAGTCGTCGGTTCTTGATTTGATTCTCGGCTTGCTCACTGTTGGTATATAGCAGTGCTACTGATCTGTGTAGACTGATTTTGCATCCTGAAACTTTACTGAGTTCATTTACCAGGTCTAGGAGCTTTTTTGATGAGTATTTGGGGTTTTCTAGGTATTCACAGATAGCTATTATTACCTTAAACTATGCCCCTTCTAGGTAGATTTTATTGAGGGTTTTAATCATAAAGAGATGCTGAATTTTGTCAAATGTTTTTTCTGCATTTATTGAGATAATCACATGATTTTTATTTTAAATTCTGTTTATGTGGTGTATCACATTTATTGACTTGCATATGTTAAGCTATCCTTGCATTTGTAGCATGAAACTCACTTGATCATGGTGGTTTATCTTTTGGATATATTGTTGGACTCAGCTAGTATTTCGTTGAAGGTTTTTGCATCTATATTCATCAGGGATATTGGTCTGTAGTTTCCTTTTTTTGTTAAGTCCTTTCCTGGTTTTGGTATTAGGGTGGTACTGGCTTCATAGAATAATTTAGTTAAAATTTCCACTTTCTCTATCTCATGGAATGTTATCTAATACTTTCAATGGGATTGGTACCAATTCTTCTTTGAATGTCTGATATAATTCAGCTGTGAATCCATCTGGTCTTGGACATTTTTTGGTTGGAAATTATTTTATTACCACTTCAAACTCACTGCTTGTTATTGGTCTGTTCAGAGTTTCTATTTCTTTCTGATTTAATCTAGGAGGGTTGTGTATTTTCAGGAATTTAGTCATCTCTTCTAGGTTTTTTAGTTTGTGCATGTAAAGGGGCTTATAGTATCCTTGAATGATCTTTTGTATTTCTGTGGTATTGGTTGTAGTATCTTTCATTTCATTTCTAATTGAGCTTATTTTAATCTTCTGTCTTCTTTTCTTGGTTAACCTCACTAACGGTTTATCAATTTAATCTATCTTTTCAAAGAATCAGCATTTTTTTTCATTTATCTTTTGTGTTTTTTGTTTGCATTTAATTCAGTCCTTCTCTGATCTTTGTTATTTCTTTTCTTCTGTTGGGTTTGTTCCTATTTCTCTAGTTCCTTGAGATGGGACCTTAATTGCCTATTTGTGCTGTTTCAGACTTTTTGATATAAGCAATTAATGCTATAAACTTTCCTCTTAGCACTGCTTTTGCTGTATCCCAGAGTTTTTGATAGGTTGTGTTACTATTGTCATTTGGTTCAAATATTTTTTAAATGTCCATCTTGATTTCATTATCGATCAACACTCTTTCAGGAGTGGATTATTTAATTCTATATATTTGCATACTTTTGAGGATTCCATTATAATTGATTTGCAATATTATTCCACTGTTATCTGAGAGAATACTTAAGATAATTTTGATTTTCTTAAACTTATTGAGACTTGTTTTGTGGCCTATCATATGATCTATCTTGGAGAATGTTCCATGTGCTGATGAATGTAATGTATATTCTGCAGTTGTTAAGCAGAATGTTCTGTAAATGTCTGTTATGCCCATTCTTTTCTAGGGTATAGTTTAAGTCCATTGTTTCTTTGTTGACTTTCTGTCCTGATGATTGTCTAGTGATGTCAACGGGGTATTGAAGTTCTCCACTAATATTGTGTTGCTGTCTAACTCATTTCTTATATCTAATATTAATTATTTTACAAATTTGGAAGTTCCAGTGTTAGAATATATTTAGGACTGTGATATTTTCCTGTTGGACTAGTCCTTTTATCATTCATTACATAATGTTCCTCTTTGTCTTTTTTAATTGTTGTTGCTTTAAAACAATTCATTTTTGGTGTCTATTTGCATGGAATATCTTTTACCACCTTTTAACCTTCAGTTTATGTGGGTCCTTATGTGTTAAGTGAGTCTCTTGAAGACAGCAAATACTTGTTTGGTGAATTCTTATCCAATCTGCCATTCTGTATCTTTTAAGTGGAGCATTTAGCTCGTTTACATTCAATGTTAGTATTGAGATGTGAGGTACTATTCTATTCATCCTGCTAGTTGTTGCAGGAAGACCTTGTTTTTTTTTTCTTCATTAGTGTTACTGTTTTATAGGCCCTGTGAGATTTATGCTTTAAGGAGGTTCTCTTCTGGTGTATTTAGAGGTTTTGTTTCAAGATTTAGAACTCCTTTTAGAAGTTCCTCTAGTGCTTGCTTGGTAGTGGAGAATTACCTCAGTGTTTGTTTGTCTGAAAAGGACTTTATCTCTCCATGTACGAAGCATAGCTTTGCTGGATACAGAATTTTTGGCTGATAATTACTTGGTTTAAGGAAGCTAGATACAAAATTCTTAGCTGATAATTGTTTTGTTTAAGAGGGCTAAAGATAGGACCCAATTCCTTCTAGCTTGTAGGGTTTCTGGTGAGAAAACTGCTCTTAATCTGATAGATTTTACTTTGTAGGTTACTTGATGCTTTTGTTTCACATCTTTCAAGATTCTTTATGTTGACTTTAGATAACCTGATGACTATGTGCCTAGGCAGTGTTCTTTTTGCAATGAATTTCCCAGGTGTTCTTTGTGCTTCTTGTATTTGAATGTCCAGGTCTCTAGCAAGGCCAGGAAAGTTTTCCTTGATTATTTTCTCAAATAAGTTTTCCAAACTTTTAGATTTCTCTTTTACTTCAGGAACACCAATTATTCTTAGGTTTTGTCATTTAACATAATCACAACCATTGGAGACTTTGCTCATTTTTTTAAATTCTCTTTTTCTTTGTCTTCATTGGATTGGGTTAATTCTAAAACCTTGTTTTCAAGCTCTGAAGTTCTTTCTTTTATTTGTTTGATTCTATTATTGAAAATTTCCAGTATATTGTACATGTCTCTTAGTGTGTCTTTCATTTCCAGAAGTTGTGATTATTTTTAATTTATGATATCTATTTCTCTGGAGATTTTTTTGTCTATATCCTGTGTTATTTTAAAAATTCCTTTAACTTGGCTTTCACCTTTCTCTGGTACCTCCTTAAGTAGCTCAGTAATCAACCTTCTAAATTCTTTTTTTTCCTGGCAAATCAGAGATTTCTTTTTGGTTTGGATCTATTGCTGGTTATCAGGCATGATCTTTTGGAGATATTAAAGAATCTTGGTTTGTTATATTACCAGAATTGTTTTTCGGTTTCTTCTCATTTGAGCAGACTATGTCAGAGGAAAGATCTAGGATTCAGATTCTTTTGTTCCAAAGGGTGATCCCTTGATGTGGTGCTCTCCTCCTTCCCCTAGAGATGGGGCTTCCTGAGAGCTAGACTGCAGTGATTTTTATTGCTCTTCTGAGTCTGGACACCCATTGGAGCCATCAGGCTCTGGGCTGGTACTGGGGAGTGTCTACAAAGTGTCCTGTGATGTGATTTTTCTTCAGGTCTCTCAGCTGTGGCTACAGCGTCCTTCTGCAGTGGAGGTAGCAGTGGAGTGATTTGGACTCTGTGAAGGTCCTTGGTTTTAGTTTTGTTTAATATGCTGGTTTTCTCAAATGCTAGTTGTGCAGGCAGTGAAGTCATGTGGACAGACTCAGAACCTCTGGTTAGTCAGGATATTAGAGGTGGTAGAATTAGCCATTGTTTTCTCCTTTCTTGGAGCAGGGTCATTCTTTTATGAATTGTTGTAATGGCTTGAGTTGGTTAGCTTTCAGTCAGGAGGTGGTGCTTTCAAGAGAGCATCAGCTGCAATAGCATAGTGCAGATACAAACTTGCCCTAAGGTCATTTGGATATGTATTTTGGTTTCTCAGGCCCTGGGAAGAGCCATAGAACTCCCAAGAGATTATGTCTTTTGTCATTGGCTACCAGGATGGGTAGAGAAAGTCCACCAGATTGGGGCAGGGTTAGATGTGTCTGAGCTCAGACTCTTCATGGGTGCAGCTTCTTGCAGCTGCTGTGAGAGATGGAGGTGTGGTTCTCAGGCCAATGGGGTTATGTTACCAGGGGGATTATAGCTACCTCTGCTGCATCATACAGGTCACCAGGGAAATGTGGGTAACACCAGCAATGACAGGCCTCACCCAGCTCCCACACCACCAACAAGGTCAGTCACTCCCTCCATACTTCATCAATAGTACTGAGTTTATATCCAGGTATCTGGCTGAGATCTTGCTCCAGTCTACATGCCTTCCCACTGAGAAAGCAAGCAGGGCTTTTAGGACTCACCCCTTCCACCCTGTGATGGCTTCTGTGCTCTTATCTGTACTTCCTATTCACCCCCCTGCTACCTAACCCAGATTTTGCCCAGGAAAATTTACGCTTGGGCAAAATTATTACAAAGTTCAGCTGAAAGTTTCCTTCTCCCCTTCATCCCTCCCCAATTCCACTAGCAGCCCTCCCCTAGTATCCCTGTGACATAAAGTAAAAAATGGCTTCCCAGGGGACTAGGAGTACCTATGGGGCTCTTCCTGCTGTTCTTCTACTTTTATACTTTGGTTAACTCTAAATTCATTTCAGCTCTGGGTAAGGTTAAATCCTTCTCCCGTGATTTGGATTTTCAGGTTCCCCAGTGAGGATGTGTGTTCAGAGGGGAATTTTCACCTCTCGCACTTTGGACATTCAGTTTTTTGGCTGTCTAACAAAGTTTGCAGCAGCAAAGCTGTTTCTTTCAAACAGAAAATTCTTTCTGCTTTCCTGGTATGTTCCTATGGTAGTTCTAGGAGCAAATGTTCACAATGTGAGCCTCCGCACATTGTTCTGGGGCTGAAAGAACAAAAGAAAAACTGTCATTGCCATAGTAAAGGAAGGACCACAGGTGGAGGTCAGCAACAGAGGGTTTCTACTCTGATATTCATTTTTTTTTTCTTCTGTGAATTTTGGCTTTGGTTTGTTCTTGCTTCTCCAGTTCTTTAAGATGCATTGTTATGTTATTTATCAGAAGTTTTTCTACTTTTTAATGTAGGCATTTATAGCTATAAATTTTCCTCTCAGTACTGCTTTTGCTGTTTCCCATAGGTTTTGGTATATTGTGTTTCCATTATCATTTCAAGACAATTTTAAGTTCCCTTCTTAATTGACCCACTAGTACTTCAGCAGCATATTGTTTAATTTCGACATGTTTGCAGAGCTTCCAAAATGCCTCTTGTTATTGATTTGTAGTTTTTCTGCATTGTGGTCAGAAAAAATGTTTGATATTTTTTCTGTTTTTTGAATGTTTTAAGACTTGTTTTGTGCATTATGTGCACAAAATAATATATGGTCTATCCTTGAGAAAGATCAGTGTGCTGAGGAGAAGAATGTTTATTCTGTATCCATTGGATAAAATGTTCTGTAAATATCTCTTAGGTCTATTTGGTCTATAGTGCCAATTAAATCTGATGATTCCTTGTTATCTGTCTAGAAGATTGGGTCAATGCTGAAAGTGGGTTGCTATGTCTCCCGCTATTATTATATTGGGGTCTATCTCTCTCTTTAGTTCTAATAATATTTACTTTTTATGTCTGAATATTCTAGTGTTGGGTGCAGGTAAATTTGCAATAGTTATATCCTCTTGTTTAATTGATCAGTTTATCATTATTTGGTGACCTTCTTTGTCTCTTCTTATAGTTTTTGTCTTAAAATCCTTTTTTTTATGACATAAGTATAAGCTACTTCTGCTCTTCCTTGGCTCCTTTGTCATGGAATATCTTTCTTTTTTTTTGATTTTGGTCTATATGTGTCTTTATAGGTGAATTGTGTTACTTGTAGGCAGCAGATCCTTGGGTCTCATTTTTTCATCCATTCATCCACTCTATTTTGATTGGAGAGTTTAGTCCATTTTCAATCCATGATATTATTGGTAAGTAAGGACTTACTGTTGCCATTCTATCATTTGTTTTCTGGTTGTTTTGTGGTCTTCTGTTTCTTCTTTTCTTCCTTCATGTCTTCCTCTTAGTAAAGGTGATTTTCTCTGCTGATATGACTCAATTTCTTGCTTTTTTCTGTGTATGTATCCATTGTATTTTTTTTATTTGAGATTACCACGAGGATTGCAATACTATAACTTATTATTTTAAGCTAATATCAACTTAACACTGCTTGTCTAAGTAAACAAACATGCAAAATAAAAACTCATAAAAACTCTACCCTATAACTTTGTCTCCCCACTCTTTAATGTATATTGTTTCTATTTTTATCTTATTGTAATGTGTATGTCTTGAAAAGTTGCTGTAGTTGTCATTTTTAACTGGTTCATCTTTTAATCTTTCTACTTAAGAGAAGAGTAATTTATACACAACAATTAGAGTATTATAATATAATATTTTGAGGGTTTTTGTATACTTACTAGTGAGTTTTGTACCTTCAAATGATATATTATTGATCATTAACATCCTTTTTCTTTCTGATTGCAGAAATCTCTTTAGCATTTCTTTTAGGACAGGTCTGGTATTGATGAAATACCTCAGCTTTTGTTTGTCTGTGAAAATCTTTATTTCTTTATCATGTTTGAAGCATATTTTCAGTGGGTATACTCTTCTATGGTAAAAGTGTTTTTTGTTTTTCCTTCAGCACTTAAAATATATGCTACTCTCTTCTGCCCTATAAGGTTTCCACTGAGAAGTCTGCTGCCAGACATATTGGAGCTCCATTGTATGTTATCTGTTTCTTTCTCTTCCTTTTACAATTTTTTCTTTATCATTGACCTTTGGGAGATTAATTATTAAATGCCTTGAGGTAGTCTCGTTTGAGTTAAATCTGCTTAGTGTTCTATAACTTTCTTGTACTTGAATGCTGATATCTTTCTCTAAGTTTTGGATATTCTCTGTTATTATCCCTTTGAATGAACTTTCTACTTCTATTTCTCTCTTTAACTCTTATCTAAGGCCACTAACTTAGATTTGTCCTTTTAAGGCTATTTTCTAGATCCTGTAGGTATGCTTCATTGTTTTTTATCCTTTTTTTCTTTTGTCTCTTCTGAGTGTGTATTTTCAAATAGTCTGTATTCAAGCTCTCTAATTCTTTCTTCTTCCTGATAGATTCTGCTATTAAGAGACTGATATTTTCTTCAGTATGTCACTTGCATTTTTCAACTCCAGAATTTCTGCTTGATCTTTTTAATTATTTTACTCTCTTTTAAAAATGTATCTAATAGGATTCTGAATTCCCTCTGTGTGTCACCTTGAATTTCTTTGAGTTTTCTCAAAGCACCTATTGTGATTTCTTGGTCTTAAAGGTCATATATATCTGCTTCTCTGGGATTGGTCTTTGATGCCTTATTTATTTCATTTGGTAAGGATATGTTTTCCTGGAGCATCTTGAAGCTCATGGCTGTTCATTGAAGAGTTATCTAACCATTGAAGAGTTAGGTATTTATTGTAGTCTTCACAGTCTGAGCTGGGTGTACTTGCTCTTCTTGAGAAGGCTTTCCAGGTATTTGAAGGGATGTGGACATTGTGATCTAAGCCATATCTGCATTGGAGGGCACACTAAGTTCAGTACTGCTGTGGTCCTTGCATATTCCTAGATGTACTGCCTTGTTGGTGTTGGGTAATATCCAGAAGAATTCCTTGATTACCAGACAGAGACTCTTGTTCTCTTCCCTTACCTTCTCCCAAATAAATGGAGTATCTCTTTCTGTGTGTGCTGAGCTGCCTGGGGCTGGGTGTGGGATGGCATAAGTAAACCTGTGACCACCACCACAGAGACTGTGCTGAGTCAGACCTGGTCTCACCCAAGGCCCACTGTAACTTCTACTTGGCTATTGCTTATGTTTGCTGAAGGCCCTAGGGCTCTACAATTAGCAGGTGGTGAATTCAATCATGCTTGTGTCTTTCCCTTCAGGTTGGCAAGTTCCCCCAGGCCCCAGGTGGATCCAGGGATACTGTCCAAGAACAAGGGACTGGAGGCAAAATCCTCAAAACTCTACCAGATGCTCCCTCTCTTCTACTGCTGCTAACCTGGCCATCAAACCGTGAGAAAAAAAGTCCTTTCCACTTTCTCTCCCTTTCCCATAGGCAGAGGAGCCTCTCCCTGTGGCTACCACCATTACAGACCTAAATAGAATGCTTCCAGGTGACTGCTTATGTTCACTTAAGGTCCAAGGGCTCTTCTGTAGTTTGTGGTTAATGCTGAGACTCACTTTTTGGGTAGTGGGATCCCTTTTGGCCTAGCAGGTCCAGAAATGCCATCCAAGAACCAATGCTTGGAATTGGGGACACTAAGAGCCAACTTGGTGCTCTACCCAACTGTGGTTGAGCTAGTACCTGAAGCCATCACAATCTAGAGTCTCATATAAAGCCCATGATGAATGTTACCTTGGTATTGCTGCTGGTTTTCAGGGCCTAGATGCTCTTTAGTGGGTGGAAAATGAAATCTTCCAATATTTTGTTCTTCCCTTATATGAAGTGGGTTTCCTTCTGGCCCAGGTGTGTCTAGAAAAGTTGTCCAGAAGCTAGTACCTAGAATGAGACCCTCACAACTCTGCCCAGGGCCCTATCCTACTGTGGCTGAGCAGTATCCAAGATACAAGACAAATCCTCTTGATTCTTCCCTCTCCTTTCCTCAAACAGAAGGAAGGGGTCATTTTTGGGGCTGCAAACTGTGCTTCCTGGGGTTGGGGAATGGGTGGCACAAGCACTCGCTTATTCACCCCAGCTCATATCTCACTAAGTCACACGTCCCTTATGTACACTGGATTTGAGCTCAACACAGCACTCTGATTTGGATAAGAATTGTAGTCATTATGGCCTAGACTGACCTTCAAGTTTGTTTAGGAATACAGAGGTCTTTAACCCCCACTGATCTGGCTTGCCAGAACTTGAGATCTGATTACTGGGATGAGCAATTTCCATCTGGCTAGGGTTGGCTAATTGCTCCCTCTATGGGCTTGTATCAGCTAAGTTCTGCCCAGTTTTTCTTTCCACTGTGACAGTTCAGCATTGAGTTCAATGCAAAGTTCAACAATTGCTGTGCTCTCCCTCCCTCAAACACACAAATTCTCTGTCTGCACTACCTGCTGCTACCATGTGATGGGGGAAAGGGTGGTGTTGGCGATTCAAGACTGTCTTCCCACTTTTGCAGTGCCTTCTTTTAAGAAATACAAAGTTAAAAACAGATACTGAGGGCTCACCTGATTTTGGGTTCTTATAAAGGTGTTTTTTTCGTGTATAGATAGTTGTTAGAGTTGATGTTTCTGCAGAGGGAATGGTCAGTGGAGGCTTATGTTCAACCATCTTGCTCCTCTGCTCCAGCCCCACTGTTTTAATGCACATGTATTTGTTTGTTTCTGATAGTAAACATGTAAATCTTTATAATTATTATTAATAAAATTGAGTTTTAAAACTTTTTAGTGAGATTGAATATTTCAAATACGTCCTATATGTTTGCTTGTTTAAGCACCTTACACTGTAAGTAATTGTAATAAGGCATATATTTACAAGCAAATGTGTTTCTGCTCCATATAAATTAATGAAAACTACAGGGAACTTGAATGTAGAAATTGGAAATGATTTTATTAAATGTATTTTTAAGGAGGCTTCATTCTAGAATGTTTGTTTTCCTATGAGGATTCTCTTATGAGCAGCTATTTGTTTACAGCATAAAACTTTTT
>NC_045439.1:59481157-59509786 GCF_002776525.5 Piliocolobus tephrosceles | reverse complement strand
TTTTTTTTTTTTTTTTTTTTTTTTTTTTTTTTTTGAGATGGAGTCTCGCTCTGCCACCTAGGCTGGAGTGCAGTGGCTGGATCTCAGCTCACTGCAAGCTCCTCCTCCCGGGTTTTACGCCATTCTCCTGGCTCAGCCTCCCAAGTAGCTGGGACTACAGGCGCCCGCCTCGTCGCCAGGCTAGTTTTTTGTAGTTTTTAGTAGAGACGGGGTTTCACCGTGTTAGCCAGGATGGTCTCGATCTCCTGACCTTGTGATCCCCCCGTCTCGGCCTCCCAAAGTGCTGGGATTACAGGCTTGAGCCACCGCGCCCGGCTAAGAATTACTTTCTTTTGTACAATATGCATAACTTGTTATTTCTAGATTCTTTATTTTAGTTTCCTTACATTAGATTTTCATTTAAAATATCATTTTAATTGTCAAAATTTGTTTTTGGTCTCCACTATATATCTTAATTGCATGAGAATCCATATCCTTAGAGAACTGGATAGTGTACTCCATTTCTAAAGTCAGAGATCTGATTTTCTTCTTATTCTCTCCATTTCAACTATGCTATTTTCTTTCCATTTTGGTCAAAATAAGGCAGTGCAATTTCACTTCCAAATTAATTAATTCTCTAATCTCTAACAATTATAGGGATTGCTTTTTTCCTACAATTTCTACTTATCACTTTTCTTTTTTCACCGCAGCATCCTGTAAAACAAAATATATTAACAACATTAAATTTATAAGTATTTATTTTGAAGTGGAAACTAATATCAGCTGTTTTCAAGTTTTATCAGTAGTGGTCCTACAAATTAATTTCTTAACAAAGATCAAACATTTATGGGGGCATCCATGAGTGAAGGAAACTTGTGGATGTGGAGAATCGATAAAAAGCAATAATTTGTTCCTATAATGTTTACATATATAAGTAGAAATTTAGAACATATCAATAATAAGAATAAAGAAGGGGAACACTTTTATGCATCTTTCCCATTTAGTGTTTCTACATTTATTTATACTGTGGGTTTGTGATACTAGGAAGTATTGTTTGTGAAGAAGAAAACACAACAAGAGAGAGGATGATAATGAAGATAACCAGATGTTTTGCAGACAATCTTAAACTCATACAGACAACAGATATTTAGCTCAGTGTGCCTAGGAAGAAAATATTTCACTTTCTCCTTCACCTTGCCCCACTGCCCATGAGTCTAGTTCCAGTTTTCTTTTTTACTGAAACAGGGTCTCACTCTGTTGCAGGCTGGAGTGCAGTGGCTCAATCTTGGCTCACTGCAGTCTTGACCTCCTGAGCTCAAGCAGTCCTCCTGCGTCAGCCTCCTGTGTAGCTGAAACTACAGGTGTGTGCTGCCACACCTGGCTATTTTTTTATTTTTAATTTTGTAGAGACAGGGGTCTCACTTTGTTGCCAGGCTGGTCTCAAACTACCTGACTCAAGTGATCCTCCAGTCTCCACCTCCCAAATTTCTGGGATTACAGGCATGAACCATTGTACCTGGCTAGGTCTAGTTTTTTAAAGGGAAAAAAAATTGCCTAGGAAAATAATGTGGAGTATTTCAGGTACCAGGGAACTGACGGCAGAATCAGAGAGAGAATGTGCTTATTATTTTCCAATGCTGGAAAATTACTCTATGGTGGGAAATTCAATGGGAGATGATTGGAAATGAAGCTGTGAGAAGAATAGCTGACTGTCCCAATTAACAACATAAAACCGCAAGAGAAACTATATAAGTCTTCACAAGAACAAGTGCTTAAAAACCTAAGTTTACATCAAAGACTAATGAATAGCCTGGCTGGGCTGAATCTGTCTCTTTAAAAGTGAGAAGAAATGCAGATACAAGTAAGACTGGGATAAAAGCCTGAGTGACCATAGGGAGATGATAAATTGCTTTCCAATCATCACATCATAAATATATTTTTCAGTGAGACTAATATTAGTGGAATAGATGATTTATGGGTATTCCAAAGAAATTGTGAATATAGAAAGCATCTTAGAAAAATAAAAATACTGAGGGGTAACAGTCTAAAAAGAACTAAATAGGTTTATTCACACTGTTAGTTCTGATGAGGTTTCTGAAATGGATTTTCTCACAGTTCTAATTATAAAACTAATAATATTCTTAAAATCCTCACATACAACTTTTAAATTTACCAGTTTAAGGAAATTCAGTACTTTCAGTATAAATTTGAAACACAGTAGCATTGGCTTGTTTATTTCCAAAATCCATGTTACTAGTCCACAGACTATAGCAAACATATTTTAGGGGAAATATGCATTTAACACTTATTCAATAATCAAAATGCTCAATATATTGAACAGCACATGATTAAAAATAGCAGGTTGCTTCAATAGCCTTAAAAGTGAACAGAATAAGTTGAGTATAATGACAACAAGAGAGCAAAGTATCAAAACAAACAAACAAAAACTAGATGCCCTAAAACACATTTCCAAAATTATTTTGATATTCTGGGAAAAAGGAGCACTAAGTCATTACAATACGTATTTATCACTAACAAGGGGGCCTTTTGAAAGGAAAAGTTTGGAACACTCCACACACATACAAGCTAAAATAGAAGGTGGGGTGGTAGAGTAGAGAGGCTTAACCAAACTCGACTTTCATTATGATTTTGACAATGTCATTTAATCTGAGATTTATTTCTTCATCTTTAGGAGCTTCTTGGGATTGTTGTAAGGATTAAATGTGTATTTTAATATTTTGATAATATTAAATGCACACTAAGTCCTTCCCTCATTTGCAACAAAGACATAAATACTGTATGAAAAAGCAAGTCAATGATTACTCTCAATTGTGTTTCAAAGGGCAAAGCTATGTTATTTTTTCATTTAAAATATATATTATGGTCACTATAACATTTACTAAATGACTGTATTTATATAAAATATGTTAAGATGAACCTGTATCTTATATGTTTAATGTAAAACTATGTGTCTAGCAGTATAGAAACAGAAATTTTGTATTAGAAATACAAAAAAAATTAATTCTCGTGAACTTGCTAACAAGCCCCCTAATATTATCTTTCTGTGATGAACCCAAAAGTCTCCTGCAAAGATTAAGTTTTTAATAATAGCTGCTTTTATGAAGGAGATTATGATATAGCTAAGATTGTTGATTTAATACAAAAGGACACTGGATAGCAGATGAGAGGCAAATGTGGCATGAGTCTGCAATGGTTTTCCCATGGATAACAGAATTCACTGTTTTATATCTGAGTCAGTGCTCTTCTTGATGACAGAGCCATAACCCCTCAGGTCATTTAGAAATTTATTGGAGGCATTTCTTTGATTATTGTTAAAATATTAGGGGATGTTCCTGCATTAGTAGATGAAGACCAAGAATATTAGGCATCTAATAAACCATGGAGCTGTCCTGCAATACAAACAAAATTCTCCCATGTGCACAAATGTTGAATGTCCCTCATGCCATTTAAAATCATCTCAGCCTAGAATCTAACTCCATTATACATATAAGTTTAAACATTTTCAGTGGTTGTAATATGCACTGAATTTTCCTGGAATTCATCTATAAATCAAGAGAACATTTTCCACTGTTTTGCTCAACTTTTACCAAAAGTTGTTCCTTATTTTGGAAAATGATGTTACAATGTCAAAGTCGCTAGTGACATTTGAGTTACCAATGTAACATACCTGTGTATGTTTGCTTTCATAATATTATATTTAAGAAAATTTTAAATATAAATTTTAAAATCTTATTTTAAAATGTTGAATACAAAGAAAATGTATCAATTATATTTAGCTGGTTATTTAACACTGTTTTATAGCTTATCTAATAATTGAACTATTTATCATATGACTAGTCTATTAACACTTTTAATTTTGAGACAGGATCTCACTCTGTCACCCCAGCTGGAATTCAGTGGCATGGTCATGGCTCAGTGCAGTCTCCACCTCCTGGACTCAAGCCATCTGCCACCTCAGTCTCCTGAGTAGCTGCACTACAGTTGCATACCATCAGAGCCAGATTTTTTTTTATATTTTGTAGAGAGGAGGTTTCACCAGGCTGATCTTGAACTTCTGGTCTCAACTGATCCTCCGCCTCAGCCTCCCACAGTGCTAGGATTATAAGCAGGAGCCACCACAGAGCAACAGATGTTTAAATGAAACAATAGAACTACAAGATTGAATGTAAATTTTTCTAAGGAGCACACTGATTAAATTAGCAAGGATATAGTATAATGTTTCTGAAATTTATGAGAAAAGTTTGAAAACTGTGTGGCTATCACCAAACTGCTTTAAATGTGTCCTAATTGGAGAAATAAAAGTCTCATTATTTCTTACTGAATAGCACAATGCATTATAATATAAAGCCAAAATATTAAAGAATATTAATATTACCAGCTGTATGAAACATTGCTATTTTATGTGAGAAAGAAATTCAAATAAAAAATTTGTATTTCACTAAGCAATGATATTGTATTAAGAAGGCTTGATGAAATTGTGAAAAATGTCAAAGATCATTGATACTTGTTGTATGAAAATGTGCAATGAACTGCATCCAAACACATTATCATACAACAGATGAAAGTATCCTGTATGAAAATGATTCAATGCTGCTTATAAATAAGGTTCATAAAGACTAAAACACATGAAAAAAATGTTACTTTCAAAAGTACTGAGAATAGATACAAAGAGATTGTCAATTTGCAAATCCCTTTAAAAATATGGAAAAACATATTCACTTTCAAAGATTTGGATATCAGAAGTGATGGGTCTACATAGTGAATTTAGAGTCAACTTCAATAGCACTAGGTACTTTAGTAATTCACTGCATTATTAAGTGGCAATATGTAAGCATTAGGGATGCTAAAGGAATTATTCAAAATCAACGAATGTTGCATTCGGTGTATTAGTACATTCTCAGGCCATTATGAAGAAACACTTGAGCCTGGGTAATTTATAAAGGAAAGAGGTTTAATTGACTCCCAGTTCTTCAGGGCTGGGGAGTCCTCAGGAAACTTACAATCGTGGTGGAAGGGGAAGCAAACATGTCGTTTCTTCACATGGTGGCAGCAACAAGTGCGCAGTAAAGGGAGGGAAAAGCCCCTTATAAAACCACCAGATCTCATGACAACTCACTCACTGTCATGAGAACAGCATGGAGGTAACCACCCCCATGTTTCAATTACCTCCCACTGGGTCCTTCTCATGATATGTGGGGATTATGGAAACTATTATATAATTCAAGATAAGATTTTGGTGGGGACACAGTCAAACCATATTATTCTGCCCCAGGCCCCTCCCAAATCTCATATCCTCACATTTCAAAATGCAATAATGCCCTTCCAACAGTCCCCCAAAGTCTTAACTCATTCCAGCATTAACTCAAAAGTCCAAGTCCAAAGTCTCACCTGAGACAAGCAAGTCCCTTCTGCCTATGGGCCTGTAAAGTCAAAAGCAAGTTATTTACTTCCTAGATACAATGGGGGTACAGGCATTGGGTAAATACAGCCATTCCAAATGGGAGAAATTGGCCAAAAAAATGGGCTATAGGCCCCATGAAGTTCAAACTCTAATAGGACAGTCATTAAATCTTAAGTTTCCAAAATGATGTACTTTGACTCCATGTCTCATATCCAGGGCATGCTGATGCAAGATATGGGCTTCTGTGGTCTTGGAAAGTTCTGCCCCTGTGGATTTGCAGGTTACAGACCCCACTGTCTGCTTGCAGAGGCTGGTGTTGAGTGTCTGAGGCTTTTCCAGTTGCATGATGCAAGCTGTCAGTGGTCCTACCATTCTGGGGTCTGGAGGATGTTGGCCCTCTTCTCACAGCTCCACTAGGCAGTGCCCCAGTGGGGACTCTGTGTGGGGGCTCCAACCCCACATTTCCCTTCTGCACAGCCCTAGCAAAAGTTCTCCATGAGGGCTCCATCCTGCAGCAAACTTCTGCCTGGACACCAAGGTGTTTCCACACATCTTCTGAAATCTAGGTGGAGGTTTCCAAAGCTCAATTCTTGACTTCTGTGCACCTGCAGGCTTAACACCACCTGGAAGCTGCCAAGGCTTTGGACTTGCACCCTCTGAAGCCATGGCCTGAACTGTATCTTGGTCCCTCTTAGCCATGGATGGAGCAGCTGAGATGTAGGGCATCAAATCCCTAGGCTGCACACAGCACTGGGGGCTCTGGGACCAGCCCATGAAACCATTTTTTTTCTCCTAGACCTCTAGGTCTGTGATGGGAGAGGCTGCCACAAAGGCCTTTGACATGTCCTGGAGACATTTTTCCCATTGTCTTGGTAAGTAACATTCAGCTGCATGTTACTTATGCAAATTTCTGCAGTAGGCTTGTATTTCTCCCCAGAAAATGGGTTTTCCTTTTCTATTGCATCATCAGGCTGCAAATTTTCCAAATTTTTATGCTCTGCTTAGTTTTGAATGCTTTGCGACTTAGAAATTTTTTCTACCAGATACCCTAAATCATCTCTCTCAAATTCAAAGTTCCACAGATCTCTAGGACAGGTGCAAAATGCTGCCAGTCTCTTTGATAAAGCATAGCAAGAATCACCTATGCTTTAGTTCCCAACAAGTTCATCAACTCCATGTGAGACCACCTCAGCTGGAACTTCATTGTCCATATCACTACCAGTATTGTGATCAAAGTCATTCAACAAGTCTCTAGGAAGTTCCAAATTTTCCCATATCTTCCTAGCTCCATCTCCATGATCCAATTACTTCCCACTGGGTCCCTCCTACAACACATGAGGATTATGGTAACTACAATTCAAGATGAGATTTGGGTGGGGACACAGCCAAAGCATATCCCAGTGTCAGCAACAAAAAATAAATTATGCAATGGTAATTGCATTCGTTTGAAATTGGAATTTAGATGAGTTTTTAATGTATATTTAATTTTTTATTATATAAAATTATTTTTAAAATTTTGATTCATTAAATGAAAAATTAAATATCATAATTCAAATATCACAAAATGATATGATATATCTTTCAGATGTCTTTATATATTTGTACAGTTAAATAATATCCTTTATAAGCTGCTAGAAAATAAGATCAATCTTATAGTAACCAGAATTGTCATGAGATATTTAAGCAAACATATGTTATTTAAAAGTAGCTTGAGCATCAAACATTTTTACAGCTCTTATTTTTGCAGAAGTTAAATAAATCCAAGTAGATTGCTTTTCTCTGAATGACTGCTAAAATGAGATGATGATTACTTTTTTAAAATTTTGGTTTAATTTACAAAGCTGGACTGGATAATTAATTTATTTGAAAGAGAGGGAGAACACTGTTAGCCAAAATTTTCTGAAAAATTTAATTGAGCTAAAAATCAATGTTTTCAGGGAGCAAAGTACACTTTAATCAATCTAATTATGCAAGGTGTTTGATGTTATTAAGTCTTATATACATTTCTTTGGAAAGAAGAAAGTCACATTGCTCTGGAATTTCCAAGAACATATTTGGTTGAAAGGCTGTCAGGGTTACAGTTTAGTTCTGGCAAAAGTAAGATTACTGATGGGTCTGTGTAGCACAGGAAACACGAGATTCCTTTTAACACACTTTAAGCAACTTCAATAGAACACATAAAATTGAGAATTCTCACTGAATTTCATGAATAAAGATTGCTTTAAAATTATATATATATGTATATGCACACACATAAGTATGCAATTTTATTTTTTGTAACATGCACAAATCTAGGTTGCAGAAATCGCCTATTGAAGTAATGTAACTCAGTTATAAAAATCACATATTGAAACAAATTAGAGAGATAATTTATCATTAATCAATTTTATCCTGCTACTGTGCTCAGAGGTCCAGCACTCACTTTGACAAGAGCAACACTGTGTTATGGAGATACAAATGTAAGTCACATTTATCATTTGAAATGTTTTAGTGGCCACATTACAAAGAGTAGAATAAAGTAGGAAAAATAATTTTAATTATGTACTATATTTAGCACAGTGCATCTCCTAATTGTAATTCAAACCTGTAATTAATTAGTGTAAACACTATTGAGATATTGTACATTTTCTTAGTTTTTAATATAAATCTAACTTTACTAAAATTAAATAACATTAAAAATACAATTTTCAGTAGCACTGACCACATTTTAAATGCTCCATAATCACATCAGGCTAGGGGTTATCATATTAGACAATACTGGTCTGTACTGTTACTTATTACTGTTATTAGCTATCTTACTGACAACTATTAATTAGTTTAATACAGCTTTTATTTTAGTATCTGGACACACCTCTCTTTTTTTATTTTCCTGAACTAGTTATATTAAGCTCCTTCTCTTATGTTCACACTTACCTTAAGAAGGTGCAGGAATGTAATGACTTCATAAGGTCTTTTATCACAACTAATTATTTTGCAATAAATCATGTTTCTTTCCTTTTGGTTATGTGTTATACTGATACTTTTGAATCAATATAATATATGATTTTTGCATCAATAATGTGTGATTTTGAACTATTCTAACGAATGGTTTTAGATTATATTTTCTTTACGTATTATTTATTTATTTATTTATTTATTTATTTATTTATTTATTTATTTATTTTGAGACGGAGTCTCATTGTGTCACCCAGGCTGGAGTGCCCTGATGCGATCTTGGCTCACTGCAAACTCCGCCTCCCGGATTCACACCATTCTCCTGCCTCAGCCTCCCAAGTAGCTGGAACTACAGGCACCCACCACCATGCCCGGCTAATTTTTTGTATTTTTACTACAGTCGGAGTTTCACTGTGTTAGCCAGGATGGTCTCGATTTGCTGACCTTGTGATCCGCCTGCCTCGGCTTCCCAAAGTGCTGGGATTACAGGCGTGAGCCACTGCTCCTGGTCCTTAGATTATATTTCCTATACATGTGATTTTAAGCTGTGCAATAGACTGTGTTCCCCCAATATTTGCATGATAAAACCTCCTACCAATGTGACAGCTTTTTAGAGGTAATTAGGTCAGGAGAGTGCCCTCATAAGAAGAGACCAGCAAGCTGGCTAGTTCTCTTTCCACGCTCTTCCCACCGTGGAAAGATGTAATAGGTACACAGTTTGCAATCCAGGGAGGGCACTAACCATGCTGGCTCCCTGATCTTAGACTTCCAGCCTCCGTAACTGTGAGAAATGAATTTCTGTTGTGTATAACGCATCCAGGCTATGGTATTTTGTTACAGCAGCCTGAACTGATAAGGATATACAGTGTAGGAAATTTTAGAAAATATTAGAGAATGTAAGTCCACTGATCTACATGAACACAGTAATAGTTTTCTACTGTCTGCAGCAGGAGGAACAAGCCATGTTCTCTGATTGATTTCTAGACTGGTTAAACTGCTACACCAGCTTAACTTTCCGAGCACAGCAAAACCTTACTGGCTGTCACACTGACATTCTTTTTTCAATGATTCCATGTCTCCCAATTTTTGTCATCATTCCTGTCCATCTCATATTTTCGCTAAGCACATTAGACATATGTGTCTTCAAATTAAGTGTTCTAAAATTTGAAGTGAGAAAAACAGAAAAAGTCAAAGAAAATGGATCAATAATATTGACAATAAAAAATGACATATACTCAGTACTTACCATGTTTTCATTACTATCTTAAGGGCTTAATGGTTTAATATATATTAGTTGACATATCTCCAAACACTCTTAGAAGACTGTACAGTTGTTTCTAAAGCTGATATTTGCTTAGTTCAGATCAGTACTAAATAACTCATTTGAGAATTTCACCTAGATCTGTAGTTCTGCAAACTTTTGATCCTAAGAGTTATGATATATTTCTTTACAGGAAATATAAACTGTGAAATATAAATGTGAGTTTAACAGATGGATTGATGCCTCACACTAACACACCTGCATGGAATGTAAGGGAAGATTATTACAATTGCATGTTGTGTAGTTTTGACTTTAGCCCTTTTGTTTAAATCTAATAAACTGTTGCTGGCAGTCTTCAAATGAACAACACAGATGCATTTATGTAACAGTGCCCCATGACCAAAAGATTATGTGGTGTCTCACTCTCTATCCTGTTCTACAATATTAGGTTTGTGCTAGTCATACAACTATTGCTAAATAGAGACTCCCAAGAACTGTCTGAGTTAATATTCACTCCAATCATTCTGCTGCCCTGTGGAGTATTAGAGCATGACAGGGCTGTAGTCACATTTCTAAGACAAAGGACTTCACTATTCTTAGATCACACACACCTAATATGCTAGTCCTACATAACTTGCTCTTTTTTTTTTCTTTGCTATTACTCTGCTCTTGCTATATGCAGTCATTTGCCTTTCAGGTTTTACAACTTTCTCATAAATTTCAAAATTTAATTAATTTTATGTATTTTTTAACTTTAAATCACTTATGTCATCTTGCAATAAAGAGGAGTAAGGACTTCAACAGTATTTATTTCCTTAAAATATGTTTTCTGTACATTAGGGGGCACTCATGTTTTTGAGGGAACCAATTAAAATAGGTTGATTTTTTGGTCTTCATTTTAAAGGTGAAGCATTATATACTTTGAACTGTTTTTCTAGGAAATATTTAAGGGAAACTTGATCAATTACCTTGGAAATTTTACCCATTATCACCCTGACACATGTAGAGTATTGGATTTTAGGAAAGTGGCTAAAATGGCTGGTTTATTTTTATTTTTATTTTTAGATGGAGTCTCAATCTGTCACCCAGGCAGGAGTGCAGTGGCATAATCTCAGCTCACTTCAACCTCCTCCGCCTCCCAGGTTCAAGTGATTCTTGTGCCTCAGCCTCTGGAGTAGCTAGGATTACAGGCACACACACACCACCACGCTGGGCTAATTTTTGTATTTTTAGTAGAGACTGGGTTTCACAATGTTGGCGAGGCTGGTCTCAAACTCCTGACCTCAAGTGATCTGCCCACCTCGACCTCCCAAAGCACTGTGATTACAGGTGTGAGCCACCATGCCCAGACAAATAGCTGGTTTAAAATGGTGAGGGAACACAATATTATCAATTCCCAAATGTTTACTTATTTGTATTATATTGATTTAACTTATTACAAGCACATTTTATTTAAATAGTTACTAAGTAAATTTTGTTTATAAATATTTTCAACAAGAAACTTTACTTTGGTCTTCTTATCTGTAAAAGAGGAATAATTATTAAAAAAGAATTTCTCAACACTACAATAGGGACCAAATGAGATAATATTTAACATTTAATTTATACATGGAATTTACACATATTTGTATTTCATAAATGTTTTTCATAATTGATATAATTAATGAGTTCTACTTAGACTATTTTGATAAAATTCACTCTAGCAAACATTGAATTTCCTCCATAGACCTACTTCTATTAGTTTAGATTTGATTTTCCCCCTCTATGAGTATGCTTTCAACTAGCCTTAAACTAACAACAAAAAGAAATACTCTGCAAAAGTAAGAAAGATTTCCTGACCTCGTGATCCGCCCGTCTCGGCCTCCCAAAGTGCTGGGATTACAGGCTTGAGCCACGACCATCCTGGCTAACAAGGTGAAACCCCGTCTCTACTAAAAAATACAAAAAAAGATTAGCTGGGCGAGGTGGCGGGCGCCTGTAGTCCCAGCTACTCGGGAGGCTGAGGCAGGAGAATGGTGTGAACCCGGGAGGCGGAGCTTGCAGTGAGCTGAGATCGAGTGCCACTGCACTCCAGCCTGGGCGGCAGAGCGAGACTCTATCTCAAAAAAAAAAAAAAAAAAAAAGTAAGAAAGATTTTTGTGAGGTTAAAAAAATGTATTTTTAGATGTGTGCTAAAATCTTAATATATATTTTATTGCAATTATAAAAATTATTTTCTAATTATTTCTTCGATAATAGTTTTAACATCTTTCAACCATGTCTTGTCTAAAATATGTTAGTTTGGCTAAGCTATAATTAAAATATTAATGTGTATCAGTCAGCTATTGCTACAGTTATGCTGTGTAACAAGTCACCCTAAATATCAGTGGTTTAAAACAGTAGCAATTAATTTTCATACTCATGGTCACGTGGTGACTGCATTGTGGCTGGTCAAGGATGTACTCTAACATCTAGGCTCCAGGCTTCCAACTGTACACTACAGATTGGATTCAGGTATGCTCCTTATGATGCTCAATCTTCTGGGTCGAGCAATCACCCAGTGCATGTGTCCATCTCCATGCATCTTATTCTGTGATCCAGGTAGAAGATCAGTGGCTTGCTGGGGTCATTTTCTTCTCATGGTGAATCCCAGGGTTGAAGAAGGCAAACCAAACTCCACAAATACATTTTGAGACTCTGCTTAAGTAATTGACACTAACTTCTCATTAGCCAGAGAAATTCCATGCTCAAGTTCAGTGGCAAGATGAGGGCAAGTACACCTTGCCAATAATGAAGATATGGCTATAGTTGTATAATTATATCAGAGACAAGTGAAGAGTTGGAAAGCCTCAAGTTAGATGGTTTGTTGAATGAGATGTATGCAGTAAGGTTCAATCAAAAGGCAAATAATTTTGTTCTCACTTC
The DNA here is from genome assembly GCF_002776525.5 of Piliocolobus tephrosceles. NCBI lineage: Eukaryota > Metazoa > Chordata > Mammalia > Primates > Cercopithecidae > Piliocolobus > Piliocolobus tephrosceles. The sequence continues at coordinate 59,497,286 of NC_045439.1, read as the reverse complement.
AGGTCTTGGACTTTCCATAAACCTCTCCTATCTCTGGGTGAAATAAAATGCATATCCCTTATGTTTTGGCCAATCTGACATAATAAAACAGGAAATTCAAACTCTAATACAGTTCAAACTGCATATTAAACACCTCCAACGGTGCTTGGCAAACTGGGCCCAGGAGAAAGGTGATGGTGAATGGATATCATGTTTAGGGAGAAAGTGACAACTATTGGTGTTTGCTGCATAGACTGTATTAGTATACTGTGCCTTCAGATGTTATTACTTAGTATAAAATGTGAACAAACTGAGAAACTTTCTTATAAACCAATGCAGTTATATACTATGTTCTTTTTATTTCATCTAGCAATCATATATAATTTAATTCATCTAATGAAAGGATTACTTGTAGCTGAGAATACTGTAGAAGTGGCTTCCCAACTTGTCAGGCAACGTCCTGATCTGGGTTAGAGCAACAGCTGAAGACAAATTCTGTGGGGTGGCTTTTGGTGCATTCCTACCAACTCACATTCTATTATGTTTCATCAGCCCTTTCAGAAATCCTTTAAACTACTTACTACCTTGAAATAAATCCCTAAATCAGCTAGAAGGGATTATCTTTTTTTGGTACAGAACACAGACTGATAGATTAAATATTACACGGAGATATGGAAGGCCAGAGGATCTCAAGAAAAGAGAAGGCCTAAATTGCTAAATTGATCTGGTTAGGTTTAAAAGTAATAAATATCTTTCTAGATAGATCCTAGAATTAAATATCAGAGAACAAGACAATGCCCCAGCACATAGTCCATAGTTGTGAAAGAGGTACTTATATTTTTATGTGTAGTTGTTAGTAGTTGCTTAGAATAAAGTGCTTATCATGTAACATGTAATATAAGACTGCGTGTTAGGCTCTTTTCCGCTTACTTAGCACTCTTATAGAAAAAATAAAATGATTAGATTAGCGCCTAAAATTCTTCCTCAATGAATTGTCAGAGGATGAGAGATCCATGTTGCCTCTTAGTAGAATCTATCTCTTGAAGGCACAATGCTATTATAAGAAGAATCAGGAAAAGAGTCTGATTCTTTGGGTTGCCAAATTACAAAATAAATTGAACTGATTGCTTCTGAAAATATCTTATTTAAATTTAGGATATCTGTTGGAAAAGAGTGGGACTCTAAGAATTGATATGTGGTGCTTTGGTGTAATCAGATACTTCTCAGTATCTGAAGTCTAGGTTCCACTCAGCCTTTCTTGTCAGCAGAAACAACCCTTGTGTTAATATGTCACTTGAGGTAGTAGACACACAAAGATATATTATACAGTATGTTAATTTTTATATTTACATCTTTTGTTCAATATACTTTTTTGAGAATCATGTATATTGTATATATTAGTAAATTGTTCCTTTTATTGCTAGATAGTATAAATAAAATGAATGCACCACAATTTTGTTATTCATTCTCTTATTGATTGACATTTAAGTTCTTTTCATTTAGAGTCAATATGAATAAAGCTACTATGAACATCTTTTTAAAGTCTTCTTTTTATATATTAAAAATAATTCTTGTGTAAATATATAGGAGTGGAATTGCCCAGTCATGTAACAGTTGTTTAATGACTGTTTTAAAAAATATTAAGATATTTTACATAAATGTAAGAGTCTGGTTGCTGCTAATCATTGCTAACATTTGGCGTTATCAATCTTTTTAATTTTAGCCATTTTAGTGGATTTGATGTAGCATCTTATTATAGTTTTAGCTGATTTTCTTGATTACTAATGATGTTGGGCAATATTTCGTAATCTTTCTTACTGGTCATTCTTATATTTTTTCTTTTGAAGTGTCCATTTAACATGTGGCCTGTTTTATTGAAATTATTTGTTTATTATTTTAACTGAATTTCAGAAGTTCTTAATGTACTCTAAATTTTTAATTTGATGATTAGTGATTTCTATGACCTGTCAAAGAAAATTGTGCCACCAAGATCACAAAGATTTTCTCCAATGTTTACTTATAAAAGTTTTATATTTAGTGGCCTCTTACATTATTTGTCCTTTATGATGTTTTAGCGATTATAAATAATAAACAATTCCATTAAAATAAATTTTGTTTCACCTAATGTTAAAAGTTATACTTTTGCTTTCCTTAGGTTATCTTTGCATATCTTCTTCCATTCCTTTACTATCAAGCTTTCTTTATCTACCACTGTCCTCTTTCAAAATGTGTTCTTCGTTGCTACATAATGCTGGATCTTGTTTTTACAAATTTTCAGGGTTTCTCTTTTGGTAAGTGAATTTAACTTATTTACATTTATTTTAATCAATGAATAGATACGATATTCTTCTGTACATATGCAAATTTTATAAGTTTGACTTTTTGTGCTTCACTTAACATCTCATTTATAAAGGTCATTTGAAACATTTTTCTCTGTTACTTTCTTGACATAATGAAAATTTCCTTCCTGTCAAAATGCCTGGCATATATTCATTTCCTGATTGTTCCCTCAGTACTCCAACCTCCAAAACCATCATTTGGTATTGTTTTATTTAGTTATGTATTCTTTTGAATATTTTTTGTTTATTATACATTTAGATAATAGTATAATTCAGTAAGTTATTCACCGACCCTTACGCACAATTTATGTATTAGCATTCTCTTAGATTTATCACCATCATTTTTTGGTTATTTCCTCCATTTATAATTTCAATTAGGTTCTTTTGTTGTAAAACTTTTGAGACTTTCTGTGTTATTAAAAATAATTTTATATGTTTATTTAAAATTGGTTTGCCAGTATAAAATTCTGGCATTTATTTATTTATTTTTCTTTCATCACTTGAAAATGATGTAACACTGTTTTTTTTTTTGCCCGCAGTGTAAGTGATTCCTCATATCAATCGGTTGCTTGCTCATTTAGGGCAGAAGCTTTCTCTAGAAGCTTTGGGAAATGTCGTGGTATTTTAGATACTCTTGCTTGAATTTCACTGTAATTTATAATTTACCTAGATGTATGTGTGCATATTGATAAATCTTTTTGGATTGTTTTTATCTTGTATACATATATAGAAGATTATATAAAACTTGAAGTTTTAAATCTTATGTGTATATGTAAAATGTTAATACTATATAAAAACTTTATATATAAAGGGTCAAGCAGAGAGACATTTAGTATAAGGAAATGGCTCATGTGGTTGTGGGCTTATGAGGTTGTATGGGCTGGCAAGCCAAAAAATCTTAAGGCAGTCCAATATACTGAAAATAGGCAACAGTTAATGCTGTAGTCTTGAGGCAAAAGTTCTTCTTCTATGGGAAACCTCAAGTTTTCCTCTTAAACCTTTCAACTGATTGGATGATCCTCACCCACATTATTGAGGATAATCTCCTTCAGTTAATGTCAAATGATTGTAGATCTTAACTACGTGTATAAAATACTTTCCCAGCAACACCTAGTAGGTTTGATTTGATTAGATAACTGGTTACGATGACCTGGCCAAGTTGATATATAAAATTGACTATCACAGCTACCTTTCCAGTTTTAAGGAGGCACTGACCTGCCTAGTAAATAGGGCAGAGAAAAGATCCCCCAAGCATTCCCCATCTAGGATGTCCAATGAACTTATCTGAACTGCCCATTTTCACACACATGGAGAAACAATGACTTTCTTCTTTGCCAAAAGTTCATAATTTTACATTTTGTTTTTTTGATCCATCAGTGTCTTTTTATTTATGTTGTATATCTAGTACTGTTTTGGAGTAAGGAGCCAAATGCCCATATGAGTTTTCCATATTCTCTGAAAATAGAAGACTTCAAAGAAATTTGGGTACAAAGACTACATTAAACTTCCTTTCAATTTATCTGGAATAGACAAGCATGCCACATATCTACTCTCGACAATTTGCTTTAAGGAGATAGTGAAGAAATAGTGAACTATTAGGAGGCTCTTTTGTTAAAATTTTTGTCACAGAAATTTCTTCATTTACAGTGACTATTTCTTTGTACAAATAGAAGTAGGCATATAGAAGATATTTTGGTGGGGGGAGAGGATATATTTCCATAGTTAAAAACTTAGAATCACCTATACGCTGATTGATGCTCTGAATCCTAGAAGAGCTTCCAAATAACATCAAAACATAAACAAAAGGCACAAAAGGACTAGTGTCGGCAGTAAAATCTACTTAGATTATTGTGATCTGTATCTTTTAATGAGATTCATTTCCAAATCTATTTTGAGGCCCTGCCAAGTTTTCTGAAAAAGCCTTCTAAAAATATTTTAGGACAACTAAATAAAATTAGAGTTCTTCAGTAAGCCAATGGAGTGGCAAGACCTTTGGAAACTCTAAAGTAATGGTCCTCAAACATTAGTGTTTATACATGACTTATCTTTTGAGTATAGGCAATTCTGAAAGAGGTGGTCTGTATTAAATTATACTTTATAACATGATTATTATTACTATATTTTTTGATGATCTTTCACATGGGACCTCTATCTGAAGCAGGAAGAGATCTTCAAGGCAAATTCAGTTCCTCAAATCAAAATTCAAATCTCAACATGATTATATGATTTCTAGAGATCTTGATCAAGTTAGAGGGTTCAGTTAATGCAATATATATTATGGAATCCAAATTTTCCAAACATTCAGAAACAAAAATTTGTGGCAAAATGACAGCATGTAATTTTGTTTCTTTCAAATTGTTTAAATATTAGGTCATGTTTTTCTGCAAAACAAAATAATGTCAATGAATTTTGAGTTCAGGTAATAATGATATAATTCTTTCTTCAAATAATTAGTCATTTTGTTCTTTTTTAACAAAAGGAAACAAAGAAACTTGTGTTGTGTTTTTCATGCCTTTTCCTCTTTTATAAAAACAAACTTTGAGGCACAGTTTGAAAACTACCAAAAATTTGAAGATTATCACCGATCACATAATTCAGATATTATGACTATTCAGATAGTATTACCATTAATATTTTGGCGTGTATCTTTGCTGGTTTTGTTGTTGTAAATATATCACTATATGTCTCTATATTTAACCATCTCTAATATGTAAGTAAATACTTTTATGTAATGAAATATCTATGAACATAATGTATAATTTTTTTTTTTTTTTTTTTGAGACAGAGTCTTGCTCTGTCACCAGGCTGGAGTGCAGTGGCGTGATCTCGGTTCACTGCAAGCTCCGCCCAAGTGATTCTTCTGCGTCAGTATGCCATGTAGCTGTGACTACATGTGAGGACCACCACGCCCGGTTAATTTTTGTATTTTTAGTAGAGACGGGGTTTCACCATGTTGACCAGGATGGTCTCGATCTCCTGACCTGGTGATTCGCCTGCCTCAGCCTCCTAAAATGCTGGGATTACAGGTGTGAGCCACTGCACCCAGCCCATATATAATGTATAATTTTTAGAATATCTATTTTACTTATCCTATTTCAAGCTTTTCCTATAACCTTACATCTTCTTCAATAACATAATTTCAATGAGTATATCTTGTGGAGGTATCATCATGAATTTATTTGCATTAAGTGTCTCATTCTGTTTGGTTTCATAGTGATATAATCCTATAATGGTTAGGTCTGCTCTTATATGATGTGTATAGATTTAGTATTTAGAGCAATCTGAGAACTTTCTCTATTATTTTATGTATTTGTCTTTTTAATATTCATTGCATTTACTTCCTTTGACTGTATTTATAAAATCTTTTTCTATATTATTCTTTAATTATTTGTAAGATATTCTATTAGTGGCTAGTATTATGCTATTTTAATTTTATTTTTTTCTTTTAACTTTTAGGTTCAAGGGATACATGTGCATGTTTGTTGTGTGGTAAATTGTGTGTAGTACGAATTTGGTGTACTGGTAATTTTGTCACACAGGTAATCAGCATAACACCCAATAGATAGTTTTTTTAATCATCTTCTTCCTGTCATCCTCTACTCTCAACTAGGCCCCAGTGTCTATTGTTCCCATCTTTGTGTGTTTGTGTACTCAATGTTTAGCTCCATCATGCAGTATTTAGTTTTCTGTTCCCGCACTAATACATTTAAGATAGTGGCTTTGAGCTCCATTCATGTTGTTGCAAAGGGTATGATATTATTTAAAAAAAAAAATACCTTCATAGTACTCCATTGTAAATATGTGCCAGGTTTTCTTTATCTAGTCCACCGCTTATGAGCATCTAGGTTGATTTCATGTCATTGCTCTCGTGAAAAGGGCAGTGATGAACATATGTCTTTATGGTAGAACAATTTATATTTCTTTGGGTATATACTCAGTAATGGGATTGCAGGGTCTAATGGTAGTTCTATTTTAAGCTCTTTGAGAAATCTCCAGACTCCTTTCCATAGTGACTGAACTAATTTACATTCCCACTAGTAGTGTATAAGCATCCTCATTTCTCTGCAACCTCATCAACATCTGTTATTTTTTGACTTTTTGATAATAGCCATTCTGATTGGTGTAAGATGATATCTCATTGTGGTTTTAATTTGCATGTCCCTAGTGATTAGTGAAATTGAGAATTTTTTCATATGCTTTTTGGCCATGTGTTTGTCTTCTTTTGAGAGGTGTCTTATTCACGTCCTTTGATTATTTTCTAATGAGGTTATTTTTTGTTTGTTTTTGTTTTTTTCCTTGTTGATTTCTTTGAGTTTCTTATATATTCTAGATATCAGACCATTGTCAGATGCATAGTTTGCAAATATTTTCTCCCATTCTGTAGGTCATGTGTTTACTCTGTTGATAGTTTCTTTGACTGTGCAGAAGCTCCTTAGTTTAATTAGGTCTCATTTGCCAATTTTTGTTTTTATTGCAATTGATTTTGGAGACTTCATCATGAAGTCTTTGCCTGGGCTACGACTTCTAGTACAATATTGAATATGAGTGATGAGAGGGGGCATCTTTGTCTTGTTTTGGTTCTCAAGTGGAATGCTTTCAGTTTTTGCCCATTAAGTATGATGTTGGCTGTGGGTTTGTTGAAGATATTTCCTATTATTTTGAGGAATGTGCCTTTGATGCCTAGTTTGTTGAGGGTTTTTAATATGAAGGAATACTGAATTTTATCAAAAGCCTTTTCTGTGTCTATTGAGATGATCATGTGGTTTTGTTTTTAGTTCTGTTTATGTAATAAATCACATTGGGATTAATCTGTGAGTGTTGAAACAACCTTGCATCCCAGGAATAAAGCCTACTTGATTGTGGCTGATTAGCTTTTAATATGCTGCTGGATTTGGTTTGCTAGTGTTTTGTTTAGGATGTTTGCATCTATATTCATCAGGGTTACTGGTTTGAAGTTTTCTTTTTTTATGATGTCTTTGCCAGGTTTTGGTATCAGAATAATACCAGCATCATAGAATGAGTTAGGGAGGAGTGCCTCCTCCTTGGGTTTTTAGAATACTTGAAGTAGGATTGGTACCAGGTCCTCTTTATTCATCTGGTAGAATTTGGCTGTGAATCCATTTGGTCTGGAGGTTTTTCTGGTCGGTGGGTTTTTTAATACTGATTCCATTTTGGAACTATTTATTGATCGTGGTACAGTTTCTTTCTGATTCAGTATCAGTTGTTTGTATTTTTCCAGGAATTTATCCATTTCTTTTAGAATTTTTAGTATGCATACAAGCTTCTCTACTATCATGAGACTTATCTTTGAACACTTTTCCCTTGCTAATGCCTCTATGAACAAAAGAATTGAAAAGGGGGCCTATTGTGTGCACTCATAAGGTATAATTTTATTTGTGAATGATTTTGCAGCCAGCCTTATACATGGATAATCTAATACCTTAATGAAAGATGAGGGCCTAATGTAGGTGAGATACTTTACTGGTACATATGTTGCCCTATAACCAGTCAGAAACTTAATACTGGTTCACTCTTGTTAACCCACATCATGGGTTAAAGAGAACGTTGCCAGGAGGCCTTTCCTCTTCTAGAGAGGCATCATTTGTTTGGTCCTTTTTTCCATGGTTTGGAGTAAAAGAGGTGATAATTAAAAATGTATCCCTTATGATAAGCTCTGTGGTAGATTCTACTGTAAAGGCTATGGTTATACAACAGCCTTTAAATTCTCTTGTGAAAGAAGTTATGCTAAATAATAGAATTGCTCCAGATTGCTTACTAGCTAAACAGGGAAGTATCTGTGCAGCTGCTGGCAGTTGTTGCCTATGGAGAACTACATCACATTGGGTATTACAGAGATTCAGTTGTGGGGGATTAATGAAAAGACTGTTTAGTTAAGTTAGTAGATTCTTTATCTAGCTTATTCTTTGATTTATTTGATTTTAGGTGATTTGGTTCATGGGGACCCTGGGTAAGAAGCATAATCCAAACTCTTGGTATTATCCTTCTGATAGTCATAATAGTAGTCTCCCTGGTATGCTGTATTCTCTCAAATGTTTTGAATGCTTGCATGCAGTCATCTCTAGAATGTCAAATGCTCTCTCTTCAACTGGAGTGACAAGAGCTGAAAGAAATGTGTGAACATGAGGACACAGTAACCTATGAATGAACATGCTGAGACTGGAAACTCAGAATGATAGTAACCAAGAGTGGCACTAAGGCACCAAGATTTGGTCACACGCTCACCTAAGTGAGAATCTGACCAAAAGAAGGCAGTTGCTCAACCAAATGGCAGGAGGCCATTGTTTTGGACTGAACTCATGCACTGGGCCCCAATAGACCAGACAAAAACAAAATGGAGCTGCTGATGCTAAATGTGACATAATCAAACTAAGACATTAAGGAAACAGAGAGATCCTAGAACAGACCAGGTTTTGTCTTTCTCATGTAAACAAGATATTCCAGCATAAGGAGGTACCCTCTAGTTAGTCCTTGTTTCTACCTTGCAAAACCCACTGTTCTACTGTTTCCCAGTGTGCCTCAAGGGCAAATAAGTCCATTTATAAATGTGTTGATGACATTGGTGACTAAAGTTTTGGTCAATTGGTCAAAATTGAGAAGATGACCAAAAGGAGGGAATTGTTAAGTCAAGTTTAGCCTAAAGCTGCCTCCTTACATACTTTAAGTTCAGCCTATAGGTTTTTCTGTACATTGTCGTGAATTATAACAAGTGATGGTATAAACAGAGCACAGCCTACACTTGTGCCAGTCACTGAGCATTGGCCAATCAAATATAGCCAACTGTTTCAGCCATGTTCAAATAGAAAAAAGTCAACCTGTAACCAATTGAGCTATTTCTATATCTCATTTAAAATCATGCCACTTTTCTTTTTTGTCCATAAATCTTCTTCCACCATTTGGCTGAGCTGGAGTCTCTGAGCCTACTGTGATGCAGGAGGCTGCTTGATTTGTGAATCATTAATTGCTCAATTAGTCTCCTTTACATTTAATTCAGGCATGTTTTCCTTTTATCAGCTGGTTGTTATGTAGACTTGATTGTGTATTTGCTTTATAGTGTTGATCGTCTATGTACTTGTGTTTTTGTGGTGGTCAATAATGGTCTTTCATTTGCATGAAAGCATTGCCTTCAGGACCTCTTGTAAGGCAGGCCTGATGGTAATGAATTTCTTTAGCATTTGCTTGTCTGAAAATAATTTTATTTCTCCTTTGCTTAGGAAGGTTAGTTTGGCTGGATATAAATTCTTGGTAGAGATTTTTTTTTTCTTTAAGAATGTTGAATATAGGGACTCAGTATCTTCTGGCTTATAGGGTTTCTGCTGAAAAATCTGCAGTTAGCTGGAAGGGTTCCCTTTTTAGTGACCTGCCCTTTCTAACTAGCTGCCTTTAATATTTTTTTATTTGCATTGACCTTAGAGAATATGATGATTATGTGTTTGTGGGATGGTTGTCTTGTACAGCACTTCACAGGGGTTCTCTGAATTTCCTGAATTGTAGGTTGACCTCTCTAGTGAGGTTTCTTGGACAATATCCTCAAATATGTTTTCCAAGTTTCTTGCTCTGTTTCCCTCTCTTACGGGGATGCCAAAGAGTTGTTGAGTTGGTCTTTATGTAATCCCATATATCTTGGAAGTTTTATTCATTGTTTAAAATTCTTTTTTCTTTATTTTTGTCTGACTAAATTAATTCAAAAATCTTGTCTTTGAATTCTAGGATTCTTTCCTCAGCTTGGTCCATTCTATTGTTAATACTTCCAATCTTATTATGAAATTGTTGTAGTGAGTTCTCCAGCTCTATTGGCTCGGAGTAGGTCTTTCTTAAAATGGCTATTTTGTATTTCATCTCTTCGATTATTTTCCTGGATTCCTTAGACTCCTTTAAATGGGTTTCAACTTTCCCTTGAATCTTAATGCTCCTCATTGTCATTCAGATTCTGAATTCTGACTGTCATTTCAGTCATTTTCGTCTGTTTAAATAACATTGCTGGAGAGCCAGTGTGGTTGCCTGAACATAAGAAGACACTACCTTTTAGAGTTACCAGCATTTTTGTGCTGGTTCTCTCTCATCTGTGAGGGTTGATGTTCCTTCAGTTGTGGTATAATTTGAGTATAGTCAGTTGACTTCATTTCTGGATGTTTTCAGAAGGTCAAGCCATTGTGCAGGGTCTTTATTTGTGATCTAACTCCTGTCCTTGGCTTCACAGGGGTGGGGTATATCAGCAAAGTATATTTGGTTTTGAAATTTGGGATGTGCTCTTATAGAGGGTACTAAAGTGTAGTGGGCTCTTGCTCAGTCATGCAGCTCCTCCATTTCCTTGCATTTGCAGCTGTGCTTCCTGTCAGTGCTCTGATAGTGTGGGCTCCTCTCCCACTCAAGTGTTCACCACAGATTTTGGTTTGGCATTCTTGGGCTGCATACCACAGCCCTGGGGTGAGCTGAGGCTTTTTATTTCCTCCCCAGCTTTGGGGCAGAGGGGAAGGATCCATGGTGGTGGCAATGACAGAGGGTCTTTCACTTGTCTTTTAGGGCTCCACCCCAGAGAAATGCAGAGCCACTGCCAATGGCAACAATCATCCCATGGTACAGTGGTTGCATTGTGGGCCCAAGCCAGGGGGCATTGCCTGGTGTTGAGCAAGCAGTGTGGGAGGCTCACAAGGAAGATAGACTGGCCTCTTCTCCATAAGGCAGGTGTGGTATGCTTTAGATGTGAGTAAAGCACTCAGGCTTTGTTCTTTCCCCTGTCCAAGGGCAGCGAGGGCAGTACCAATGCAGTAGTAGTGGCAGAACTCTCAGTTGCCTCTGAGAGCTCTACCCTAGAGAAAGGCAGAGGTGCTGCCAATGGGAATGTTCAGCCGGGGATGGGGCTGCTGCACTGCAGCCAGAGCCAGGGCCCTGCCTGGTGAAGAATAGGGGATGAGCGCACACATGAAAGAGAGACTGGGCTCCTTATCCTATGACATCCGTGGTGTCCAGACCCCAAGAGAGGGTTCTTGGATCTCACACATAAAAGAATCTGAGTTAAGTCCACAGAGTAAAGTGAAAGCAAGTTTATCAGAGAAGTAAAGAAACAAAAGAATGGCTACTCCATAGGCAGAGCAGCCCAGAGGGCTGCTGGTTGCCCATTTTTATGGTTATTTCTTGATTATATACTAAACATGGGGTGAATTATTCATGCCTCCCGTTTTTAGACCATATGGGGTAACTTCCTGATGTTGCCATGGCATTGTAAACAGTCATGGCACTGGTGGGGGTGTAGAAGTGAGGATGACCAGAGGCCACTCACATCATCATCTTGGTTTTGGTGGGGTATTTTCTGTCTTCTTCACTGCAACCTGTTTTATCAGCAAGGTCTTTATGTCCTGTATCTTGTGCTGACCTACTGTCTCATCCTGTGACTTAGAATGCCTTAACTGTCTGGGAATGTAGCCAAGTAGGTCTCAGCCTCATTTTACTCAGCTTCTATTCAAGATGAAGATGCTCTGATTCAAATGCTTCTGACATTTTCCTACTCCCTTTTACAAGAGAACCCTTAATCCTAACAGTGGCAGAGGGATGAAGATTCATCTTCTGTAACTTCTTCATGCTGAATAGGCGTGGTAATATTCCTGCCCAACTATTAGTGTCTCCTGTGTTCAGGTGGAGAGGAACTTAACTACAAAGCATCGATATGGTGAGGGCCATTCATAGCTGTGAGTTCTAACAAAAGGTAATATCTGGAAGATTAATAAGTATTTAATTTAAGAGAACATTTAGTAAACTTATCCTGCATTCCTACACAAAAGTACAACAGCAATATATTCCAAAATAGTAAAATAAAATTAGTAAAATTATCTCAAGTTAACTAAATTAGAAGGTTTCCATGAACTGGGCAACAGTTGAAACCAAGCTGACGTGAGGTTGCTAGCGGATTCTAGTATATACCCCAAGATTTTTACATTACCCATCCCTTGTTTCTTCTGAGCAGCAGTCAGAGATCACCGGTTGTTTCACAGGAATAAGCAGGGTTAGTCTAAATTGCAGAAACAAGCCTATAAACCACTTGAATTTAATAACCGGTATACCATATTGTTCTTGAAACATGATTTTTCTTTCTCCAGCTTCCCGTTTTTACCAAAGACAAATCATGGTAATACCAATTTGCTTTGTTATACTTGGCCTAATTATCTGTATAAAATGCAGCAAGAGTAATTATTTTTCACATAGGCTTTTTAAATTGGCTTTGATGTAACTTTGTTCTATAGACGGAATCTCAGATAAGACATTTTTTTTTAAAGCAGAGCCCAGCCATGGGTTTGTACCCTAAAAATACCTATACAAATTGGCTACATTCCTCTCCTCTTGAGGTCCCTGAGGTTCCTCAGTCAGTCAGAAGGTAACATTCTTTACTTTTCAGAGGTCAGGAACTCTGCACAGAGACTGTGTAGAAAAGATATGAGGCCAGCTTGCTCAAGGGGCTTTCATTGGCTTTGCAAGTCAAGTTTGATGCCTTAAAGGAAAGCACACCATTCCAATCAAAGCCTTGGTAAAATAACCAGTTTCCCCAATTGTGTCCTGTTGTAAAAGAAAACAGATTCTTATTTCACTTATGCAGATAACTACACTGCTGTAAGTTAAAAATACTCACAACTAGTTTCAAATTCTGGAGAAATCAGGTAGACCAAAACAAGACAATTGTTTGTGGATGACAAAACGTCTTAGGACAGCCATAGTCAAAAACATAATTGACAAAAAAAAAAAAAAAATTGCTTACCTCTGTGGCATACAATAATTTTATGTAACAATAACATACGCTAAGTCATATCAGGATTACAGGAGTTTCCCATAATTTTGGATCACATACCAATAATGTATTTATAATACAAATATAGCCCAAAGAAAGCCAAACAAAGCTTTATATTTGATAATGTTTTCTGTATGATTTTTATACTAAATAAGCCAAATTTCACCTTTACATTTGTGCATTATTGATGTCACACCCAATTCTTAAAAAAAGCCTCAGAGACATTTCTACCCAATTTTAATGTTTGACCATACGGTAAGATTCTCATAAACATTTTATAACCCTTTCCATTTTTTTTTAAAGAGCAGATTATAAGCAGGTTTTTGCTTTAAGAAAAACCTGTTCTGCTTTTATTCCAATATTTAATTTACAGAAAAACTGAATAATGCCCCTTTGACTTTAGCCAATATTTTAACACTCAAAATTTTTTAACAAGATTAATTTTTTACAAACCTTCCTCAACTTGCCTAAACCTTCAGCTTTGTCTTATTTAACTTAAAGCAATCCTTAACCCTCTAAACTAGGCAAAAAAATTCACATTCCCATGACTTCTTACGATCTTTTACCAAAAAGACTTAACTTTATTTATACACCTTGCATGTAAAACTGTTTCGATTTCCCGAAGATTACTTACATCATATGAACCAAAAGGCTTTACACTTTCTACTTTTCTGCCAAAATATTTGATTTAAGCACTTATTATTTTTAAACCAATTAAAGCTTTTTTTATATCATACATACACCATATATAAATACACAGACAGATAGAAGATAAAGAACTCATTTCCTAAGCCAGGAATTGAACCCTAAACCCAAGCCACCATTGTGATGGCAGAGACCAAAAGAATGTACTGCTATGTTGTTACAAGGTCAAGCTCCCAAGGACACACAAGACAAGAGGGAAACCTTATCAAGCTTGTTGGGCCATCTTGAACAGCAAGCTTACAGGGGTACTGGCTCACATCATATCCTAAGGTACCCCTCATTATGACAGAACAATACAGAAAGACACATGAAGCACACCAGATTCATTAAAACTTAAGACTAGCCTCACAAACCCTTTTTCCCATTAATCAAAACTTTACAGAGGAAATAGTGATTTTTTTCCATTAATTTAATTGGTTTGGACAGAAAGATACACATACACACACACACACATACACACACACACAGAGGGATAGAGAGAAAGAGAGAGAGACTGGAAGTTCGACTGGTAAGAAATTCTTACCCTTTGGCTGGCATGCCAGGCTTCCGGGTTCCCTTTCCTTGAGTGACGTTCATGACCCAGATGGCTGCATCACAGACCTCAGGGCCAAGCTGCAACACAAAGGAAAATTATCTTTTTTCATTCTGGCCAGAGCAAAATACATGTGACAAAACATAGACATTAGCCACCCTGCTTAGCACCCAATATCAAACCGGCAAAGCTCAAACATGTCCCCGGTTAGGCCCTGTCATCATTAATCCACCCTCTGACCAGGGATTTCAACTTGTGATCTCTGGGCAAGATGGTCTTCATGAGTACTAGAAAAGATAGGAAAGGGAAAGGAGAGAGAGGAAAATATTGCCTGTGGCAGGGTGGGGAAGGCAAAGAGCTCAGGGAGGCCAGAGAAAGATCTGCCTATTGTTCCAAAGTTTTCCCTTTTGGGAAGGAAATAATTCTCCATGTCCCATGGTCCTATACACGGTTAGCTTTATATTGAGGGTTTCCTTAGTATCATCTCTTTGTCATTACCAGAAAGATATCAGAAAGGCTTCCCAATGCAGACCCCAAGAGAGGGTTCCTGGATCTCTCATAAAAAAGAATTCGAGTCCATAGAGTAAAGTAAAAGCAAGTTTATCAGAGAAGTAAAGACACAAAAGAAAGGCTACTCCATAGGCAGAGCAGCCCTGAGGGCTGCTGGTTGCCCATTTTTATGGTTATTTCTTGATTATATACTAAACAAGGGGTGGATTATTCATGCCTCCACCTTTTAGACCATATAGGGTAACTTCCGGATATTGCCATGACATTTGTAAATTATCATGGCTCTTGTGGGAATGTAGAAGTGAGGATGACCAGGGTGCACTCTCGTGGCCATTTTGGGTTTGATGGGTATTATCTGGCTTCTCTACTGCAGCCTCTTTTATCAGCAAAGTCTTTATGTCCTGTATCTTGTGCTGACCTCCTATATCATCCTGCGACTTAGAATGCCTTAACTGTCTGAGAATGCAGCCCAGTAGGTTTCAGCCTCATTTTACCTAGGCCCCATTCAAGAGGAAGTTGCTCTGGTTCAAACGTCTCTGACAATACTGCTGTAGCTACAATGGCACAAGGGCTGTGGGTTGACTCTGGGATTTCCTCCACAGAGAAATGCATAGTCATTACCATATAAAGCATTCAGATAGGGGTTCAGATAGTGGTAGAGTGGCTGTGCTGTGGGCCCAGGTTGACAGGCCCTGCCCAATGAGGAGTAGCAGGTACAGGGATCTGTGTCAAAAGCAGCATGGCTAATTTTCCCTAAGGCAGATGTGCTGTGTTGAAGGCCGGCAGTAGTCCTTAAACTCTTTGCTCTCTCCAAAGCTGGAGGGCAGTAGAGCTGGGGACTGTAGAATAGCAAAACATTGTGGGTATTTCTTTGACTTCTGAGCACTCTGTGCCAGGGAAAGAAATGCAGAGCTTCTACTGGCCGGCGAGCTTAGGTAGGGGTGGGGTGGCTGCGCTGGGGTCCCAAGACAGTGAGCTTTGTTTGGCGACATGTAGTGGAGGTGAGGCCTGCAGTCCATATGCTTCTCAGCACCGTGGATGCAGTCCCTAATTTGGGGTCATATGAGAGAGCCTGGCCTCCCTCGTTGGTAGAGCTGTGGCCGCTGACCCCGGTGTACTCAATGATCCAAGACTTTTGGCACTCCGCATGTGCCTAAGCAGTGCCTCTACCCAGACTATGCAGCTTTCCATGTCAGTCTCGAGGTCTAGGGGAGGGGGCAGGGAATATTCTGTGCTTGGAGTTGCAAAGGTCTGTGGCAGAAGTCCAGG
>NC_045439.1:59136596-59148467 GCF_002776525.5 Piliocolobus tephrosceles | reverse complement strand
TATCTTTGTGGCGTTCTCTGTATTTCCTGAATTTGAATGTTGGCCTGCCCTGCTAGGTTGGGGAAGTTCTCCTGGATGATATCCTGAAGAGTGTTTTCTAATTTGGTTCCATTTTCCCCCTCACTTTCAGGCACCCCAATCAGACGTAGATTTGGTCTTTTTACATAATCCCATACTTCTTGCAGGCTTTGTTCATTTCTTTTTCTTCTTTTTTCTTTTGGTTTCTCTTCTCGCTTCATTTCATTCAATTGATCCTCAATCGCTGATACTCTTTCTTCCAGTTGATCAAGTCGGTTACTGAAGCTTGTGCATTTGTCACGTATTTCTTGTGTCATGGTGTTCATCTCTGTCATTTCGTTTATGACCTTCTCTGCATTAATTAGTCTAGCTATCAATTCTTCCACTCTTTTTTCAAGATTTTTAGTTTCTTTGCGCTGGGTACGTAATTCCTCCTTTAGCTCTGAGAAGTTTGATGGACTGAAGCCTTCTTCTCTCATCTCGTCAAAGTCATTCTCTGACCAGCTTTGATCCATTGCTGGCGATGGGCTGTGCTCCTTTGTAGGGGGAGATGCGCTGTTAGTTTTTGAATTTCCAGCTTTTCTGCCCTGCTTTTTCCCTATCTTTGTGGTTTTATCTGTCTCTGGTCTTTGATGATGGTGACGTACTGATGGGGTTTTGGTACAGGTGTCCTTCCTGTTTGATAGTTTTCCTTCTGACAGTCAGGACCCTCAGGTATAGGTCTGTTGGAGATTGCTTGAGGTCCATTCCAGACCCTGTTTGCCTGGGTATCAGCAGCAGAGTTTGCAGAAGATAGAATATTGCTGAACAGTGAGTGTACCTATCTGATTCTTGCTTTGGAAGCTTCCTCTCAGGGGTGTACTCCACCCTGTGAGGTGTGGGGTGTCAGACTGCCCCTAGTGGGGGATGTCTCCCAGTTAGGCTACTCAGGGGTCAGGGACCCACTTGAGCAGGCAGTCTGCCCCTTCTCAGATCTCATCCTCCGTGTTGGGAGATCCACTGCTCTCTTCAAAGCTGTCAGAGTCGTTCACGTCTGCACAGGCCTCTGCTGCTTCCCCTGTTATTTTTAGCTGTTCCCTGTCCCCAGAGGCAGAGTCTACAGAGACCGGCAGGTTTCCTTGAGCTGCTGTGAGCTCCACCCAGTTCGAGCTTCCCAGCGGCTTTATTTACCTACTTAAGCCTCAGGGATGGCGGGCGCCCCTCCCCCAGCGTCGCTGCTGCCTTGTGGTTAGATTGCCGCAGACTGCTGTGTTAGCAAGGAGGGAGGCTCCGTGGGCATGGGACCCTCGCGGCCAGGTGTGGGATATATTCTCCTGGTGTGCCGGTGTGCTTACAGTGCAGTATTGGGGTGGGAGTTACCTGATTTTCCAGGTGTTGTGTGTCTCAGTTCCCCTGGCTAGGAAAAGGGACTCCCTTCCCCCTTGCGCTTCCCAGGTGAGGCGATGCCTCGCCGTGCTTCAGCTCTCGCTGGTCAGGCTGCAGCAGCTGACCAGCACCGATTGTCCGGCACTCCCCAGTGAGATGACCCCAGTACCTCAGTTGAAAATGCAGAAATCACCGGTATTCTGTGTTGCTTGCGCTGGGAGATGGAGACTGGAGCTGTTCCTATTCTGCCATCTTGCTCCGCCCTTTTTCTCACTCTTTTATCTGTCCCAGATTACCTATAAATTTTCTTCTGGAGATATTCCTTTATGCTAGTGAGAAAGCTGTCACCAAATTTTCAGTTAATGAGGGTTGATATAGCCAAATTCCTTGCTGCTAGGATTTTACATGCCCACCCTCTGCATTAGTATGAGCTTTTATTTTATTTTAAAGCATGCGTTTTTTGTTTTTTTTTGTTTGTTTGTTTGTTTGTTTGTTTTGTTTTTTTTTTTTAGTATGAGCATAATAATAGTCAAAGTCTTCAAATTTAGGTATAGGTCATATCAAATCCTTAAAAATCATTTTATAGAAACACAAATTCATTCTTAATAATGTGTTCTTTTTTTTTTTCCTTTTCTTTTTCCTTTTGTTCTTGTCTGTTTCCATGATGCCAGGATGTCAGTTAACTAAAGCCTACTGAATTAAATTGAGGATCAGCCATTACATGATTATCATCTAATTCCTTGTTTTTAAATTGTATGCATTAATGAAACTATGTTTGCAGATAAAAACATATAAATGTACTCCATGTATCAACTGGATAAAAGTGAGCCTAATTTTACTGAATAAAGTTCAAATTTTGATATTTATTTAGTAAGAGGACAGTAAAGCACTATGAAGCAGACTAGCACGAAATTTGCTATGGTGATTTCAGATGAAAAGAGCAATATTGTCTACCTCATTATCTAATACATTACTGCATTTTTTTGTTGTTGTCACAAAATTGGGAGGTACTCTTTATACAAATAAGTGCTTATAAATAATTAGAGATTTTTAGGGATTGTATTTGCTCAATATTCTTCTAATAAACTAATCTGAAGTTTCTAAAATGAACACTAGGATATTTTTAATTTTCAGATGAATTACAAAATTTATCTTAATGTCTATTAAATTTACAGGGAGCCAGTGATTGGGTTTAATGAACAATTTCTTAAACATTGAATTAAAAATACAAAATCATAATATCTTAGATGTTCAAATATGTTTTTAAAATAATTCTAGCTACTTTTTTGACAGAAATTCAAAATCTCTAAAGATTACAGTAAAGATTTTCCAAGTCATGGCTGAATTTAAATTTTAATGCATTGTTATATCTACATTTTTAAAGAGGTAACAGTAACCTTGCATTTTCAAATTGATGTCAGAATGCTTTAAAACATCTCTAATATATCCAGATTATACAACGATCATAAATTAGAGATATAATTTATGAAATATTTGCAAAAGCAACATCAATCCAACCAATAAACATAGGCACAAAAATGAAAATCCCAGAATTCACTAACCACATTGTTGTGCATTATCTGTTAAGTCTACAATTTAAACGTTTTGTCCCAGTAAAAATGACTATAGGGCATTATTCAACATTTAAAAAACAATACTGACATATTTTCTTTGGTCATACTTGTGAAAGAGGCATATTTTGATACTAGAAAGTCTTGTAACAACTTTAATATGAACTAAAAACTACATCGTTGCTTTTCTTGCCATTGTTTCCTGTGCCATCACCATATACTTACACTGCCTAATATAGTAGCCACAGGAAACACGTGGCTATTGAACATTTGAATGTGGCTAGTCTAAAGTAAGAGATGCTACAAGTGTAAAATATACAGTTTTATAACAGAATGAGAAAGAATGTAAACCATTCATTTTTGTATTGATTACATTTTAAACATTCTCAATATTTTGGGTTAAACTACATTATTATATTTTATTATATCTGTTTGTGTCTATGTTGTTACTGTGAGACCTATGCAACTCTTATTCTCATAAAAGGGAAATTGCAGTGGAAAACAATTTGAATTCCAATTTCTTATCTTCAAGTGTGAGGCATGTTATCTTAATTTGCATATTGTTATAAATATTGTTCAAAACAGTTAAACTGTCATTAAAAATACTGTGATTTGGGCCAGGAGTGCTTGCTCATGCCTGCAATCCTAGCACTTTGGGAGGCCAAGGCAGGTGGATTACCTGAGTTCAGGAGTTCAAAACCAGCATGGCTAACATGGTAAAATGCCATCTCTACTAAAAATACAAAAAATTTAGCTGGGTACAGTGGTGCGCACCCATAATCCCAGCTACTCAGGAGGCTGAGGCAGGAGAATTGCTTGAACCCAGGAGGCAGAGGTTGCAGCGAGCCAAGATCGCACCACTGCACTCCAGCCTGGGCTACAGAGAAAGACTTCGTCTCAAAAAACAAAAACAAAACAAACAAACAAACAAAAACCCCGTGATTTGTTGCATCCTTTTCAGCCTAATCAAAGTTCCATTTCTTTTTGTTACTATCAAGATATTACTTTAGTTTTTAGAATTTTCATTATGATGTGTCTTGTCATGAATTTCTCCTGGTTTACCTTGTTTGGGATTTGCTCACCTTTTTGAATCTATAGGTTTGTCTTTTATCCAGTTTAAGAAAATTTCAGCAACTGTTTCTTTTAGTATTTTTTCAGTCCTGACCTCTTTCTCCTCTCCTTTGAATGTCGGTAACTTGAATGTTAGATCTTTATCAGAGTCCTTGAGTCATTCTTGTTCAGTCTGTTTTCTCTCTTATTCAGATTTGGTGATACCTATTGTTCCGTCTTCAAAGTCATGATTCTTTCTTTCTTGTTAATGTAATTTATTTTATTTATTTATTTATTTATTTTGAGATGGAGGTTGGAGTGCAATGGCACAATGTCCACTCACTGCAACCTCCATCTCCCAGGTTCAAGTGATTCTCCTGTCTCAGCTTCCTGAGTATCTGGGACTATAGGCACATGCCACCATGCCCAGCTGTTTTTTTTGTACTGTTAGTAGAGATGGGGTTTCACCATGTTGGCCAGGCTGGTCTTGAACTCCTGACCTTAGGTTATCCACCCGCCTCGGCCTCCTCAAGTGCTGGGATTACAGGCTTGAGTCACTGCGCCAGGCCCAAAGTCATGATTCTTTACTCTATTCTCTCCATTCTCCCCTTGAGGGCAATTTGAGTTTTTAAAATTTTGATTACTTTACTTTTCAGTTCTAACATTCCATTTTAATGTTTCCCTGTATGTGTTTCTTTGCTTAGACTTGCTACTTTTCATTTGTTTCAACTGTGTTTGTAATTGTTTGTTGAAGTATTTTTATGATTGCCACTCTAAAATCCTTGTCACATAATTCTAGCATCTGGGTCACTGTTGGTGTTGATTGATTGTCTTTTCTCATTCAAGTGTCTTTTGTCATTCAAACCTCCCTGGTTTTTGATAATGACTATTTTTGTTGTTGTTGTTGAATCCTAGACATTTCAATATTAGATTTTGAAGTTCTGAATATTATTGATATTTTGAGCTTTAACAGATCTCTTCTGACACTGTGCTGCAATAGAAAGGGGTCTTATCTCATTCCTACCAGAGAGGGATGGAAGTATAGGCTCCCCACTGGGCCTGTTCACTGGTATCAAGTGAAGGTGGGGAAAGAAGGACTTGTTTTATTGCCTGGAGGGGATGCATGCTCCAGCTTCCCAATAGGTTTCTTCTTATACCTCTTCAAGCAGTGATGGGACTGTGTTACCACCAATTGGGTTGTAAATCTAGGCTTCCCACTAGGCCTTTTCTGAAGATGGTAGGGAGGAGTTGTAATTTTTTTCCTTGGTATTTGGTTGTAATAGAGCAATTATTGTTCTAATATTTTCTGTCTTGCTAGGCAACTGCTTTCCTGGACATTAAGGCTATGGAGAGTAGGCTTTCCTTGAGGTTTCATTTATTTATTCTTCATAGAGATTTATGAGGAAAAATGCACACTCAGTTGAAAATGTAAATCCTTTAGAGAAAACCATGCTATCGTCAGAGGAGTCTTTCTCTTTTCTCTCATTTACAATTAATATACAGTTACAAAATTGTCTCTAAAATTCTATTACTTACTTGAAATATTTCTATTATTATACAACCCTTCTTTTCCTGAGATAACCTTTATGTTTACTGTTTATTTTCTATAATTCTTCCCAAATAATAGTGAAAACAATTTAAATATGTCATCCGTTTACTAAAAGGAGCAGCAAACACAAAATCAACCACTTTCTTTTACAAACTCTTTCCTGTGTCACAATGTCCAATCTCTGATTTTCCTCCAAGCTCCTGAATTTCCTTAAGGCCTCAATTTTACCATAGAGCCCTTTATTCAGTGGAGCTATCAACATACATTACCTGAAAATGTTTTGGTGCTCATACTTTTACAAGAAAGGGGTCTCCCATCCACCTTAGGTAAAATACACACACACACACACACACACACACACACACACACACACACAAACAGGTATATATAAGTACAAGTATTTCTCCTGGTGTACCTTGTTTGGGATTTGCTCACCTTTTTGAATCTATAGGTTTGTCTTTTATCTAATTTAAGAAAATTTCAGCCACTGTTTCTTTTAGTACTTTTTCAGCCCTGGTTGAACTAGTATATATATATATATACACACACACACACACACGCACACACACACACATACACACACACTAGTTCATATATATATACTATATATACACTATATATATACTAGTTTATATATATATAGTGTGTATATACTAGTTCATATATACTAGTTCATATATATAGTATATATATATACTAGTTCATATATACACACACACACACACACAAAGTATTTTACCTAAGGTGGATGGGAGACCCCTTTCTTGTAAAAGTATATATATATGATAAAAAAACATAATGAGGAGATGTGCTCTGCTACAAGGGTTTGTGATAAAGGATTTTAATTACTATATTTTGTAAGAATCGATATTATTATCTTTAAAGCAAAATTAGGAATACTTTTATTCTAAAAATATCTGAATATTAGGACACTCCCAAGTTTGGGTCTCTCTAGTAAACATTTATCGATCTGTTCCCTTAACTGTAAACATCTATTGGTTAGGAATACCTAAATTTCTGGGGATGCAGCCCAGCAAGTCCCAGCCTTATTTTCCTGGTCCTCACTGAAGATAGAGTCATTCTGGTTTGAACACCTCTGACAATACCCCCAAGTCTACCGCTATTTAGCCTGCCTGCAATGCATTTTACATTCTTCCCTAAATAGTTACATTCTATCCAATTCTGAAATGCCAGTTCAAATTTCCACAAAGTCTTGCTAGCTCACTCTAAAACCAGTTTATCTGCTCTGGATTCAGAAAAGTGCATCATCTTTAAATGTATTTTTGATCATATCGAAAGTCCGCTTTTACAAAAGCTATTTCATACCCCATTGACATTATAGTCGTATGTCACTTAAGGACGGGGATACATCCTGAGAAATATCTATTTCCCACAGCACTGGAGACTGGAAGTCTGAGATCAGGTTGCCAGCATGGTTGGGCTCTGCTAAGGGCCCTCTTCTGAACTGCAGATTTCCTACTTCTTGTTGCGTCTTCATCTAACATGAAAACTGCAATAAAGCTCTTTGGGGTTCCTTTTATAAGGGTGTTAATCTCATTCATGAGGTCTCCACCCTCATGACCCAATTTTCTCACAAAAGCCCACCCCCTAAGACTATCACCTTGGGGGTTACAATTTCAGCATATGAATTTTAGAAGGACACAAATATTCAGTCCATTGTACCCATCTCTATCCCGCCCCCTCAAAATCAACAATTTGCAGGTGGTCCTGCAAATACCCAACACTTTTAATGGGAATCATATTGTAGAGTCTATAATCACATATAAAGTAACAGTTTTCAGTTTTGTGTTACTATTGTATGCTGTTTTCAATTTTGTTTCAGTGGATGTGTCCTTATATTTAAGTCTCTGGAAGGCCATATACAATTTCTGTATCTTCCCAATAGCAAAGACTTGGAACCAAACCCAAATGTCCATCACTCATAGACTGGATTAAGAAAACGTGGCACATATACACCATGGAATACTATGCAGCCATTAAAAAGGATGAGTTCATGTCCTTTGCAGGGATATGGATGAAACTGGAAACCATCATTCTCAGCAAACTATCACAAGGACAGAAAACCAAACACCACATGTCCTCACTCATAGGTGGGAATTGAATAATGAGAACACATGGACATAGGGTGGGGAACATCACATACCAGGGCCTGTCAGGGGGTGGGGGGCTGGGGTAGGGATAGCATTAGGAAAAATACCTAATGTAAATGACCAGTTGATGGGTGCAGCAAGCCAACATAGCACATGTATACCTATGTAACAAACCTGCACATTGTGCACGTGTACCCTAGAACTTAAAGTATAACAATAAAAAAAAATTTATGTGTCTTCCATGGTATCTAGTAACATGCTTTTGTGAGCATAGAATTTTAATAAATAGTTGGTAATTTGAACTAACTAAGAATAATCTCAAACACTTTCTTCAGATGAATGATCACAAATTGGGAGAAATGATTGGCTCACCCACGTGGAGGGCACGTGAACTCCATTTTTCCTTAAACAGGAAAATAGTCCCAGAAAAAGTTAGTGAACTTTGTAGGAAGCAATGCTGCATATGAAAAAGGAACACAGGCCGGGTGCGGTGGCTCACGTCTGCAATGCCAGCACTTTGGGTGTCCAACTTGGGAGGATTATCTGAGGTCAAGAGTTCGAGATCAGCCTGGTCAACATGGTGAAATCCCATCTCTACTAAAAATGTAAAAACAAAACAAAACAAAACAAAACCAATAGCCAGGTGTGGTGGCACATGCCTGTAATCCCAGCTACTCAGGAGGCTGAGGTGGGAGAATTGCTTGAACCCGGGAGACGGAGGTTGCAGTGAGCCGAGATCACACCACTGCACTCCAGTCTGGGTGACAGAGCAAGACTCTGTCTGAAAAAAAAAGAAAAAAAGAAAAAGAAAAAGAAAAAGAAAAGGGAACACAAACTTTGGAGTTGGAAAATAATTGTCTTTGATTCCCAACTATGCAGCTTTCTAAAATTTGAATGTGGGTAATTTATTTGCTACTCTCAACCTATGTTTTTACCAATTATTAAATAAAAGCCTGCTCATTGCTTTAGACTTATTCTACCCAAAATGTCTTATTCCAAGGCCACACACTGAATCTGTTCGTTGCAAAAAGCTAGTCTGCATAGGATTGATCCCAGCCTCTAGGATAGATACTCCATGGGAATACACAACTTGTTCTTAACTTACCAGTGCAGTCTCAGTTCCTTTATCACATTGTTGAACATGTGCCATAAGATGATTCAGTCAAAATGATCCCCAATATTTTATGGAATAAATCTTTTTTTTTTTTAGATCATATGAAGTGTGCATATGGTACCTATTGCAACTATCTTGAGCCTATATAAAGAGTAAGCTTTAGAATGATGGTGACTCACAGAGAAAACTAAGAATCATCAGAAAATGAAAATCATAATTCTCATCAAAACTTAATTGATGTTTGCATTCACTACATCTAGATTTTTCAGCTAATAGTTGTGGAGGCCCCTCATCATCTCTCCAGATTCACTTTTGGGATTTATTGCTCCCATTTCCAGCTATACGTTTTTTGCATCTTATTAAGCATCTGAAATCCCCACAATCTCCTGAGAAATAAGAGAAAAAATGAATCTAAAGAGCCAGTCATCAAAATTAATTTTATTTTGAAGAAACATGACCAAAAAAAGATTATCTGTAAATATATTTTTCTAGGATATCCTAATATGATTACTAAACATAAGAAACTAGTTCTGTCTTCTTTGGAGTAGACAGAAGCAATGCACTCAAATAAAATTTGCAGTTCAATTATCTTTTCAGGTAGACAGATACACTTAAGGGAACATTTGAACAGTATCGTGTCAATTTACAAATGGCTTAATTTCTGAAAATGGATGATTTTATACACATAGCATCTATTTTCCTTATTGCAATGCAAAAATACACATTATGTGTCATTGCTTACAAAGCATAGATACACTTTGTACTTTGCTGCACTAATAACTGATAAAAAATAAAATGGCAGCATTGCACTGCTAACAGCAATAATTGATGTGCATCTCCTCCTAGATCCTTGATATAGTTGTCTGTTGAGAGATAGCAGATTAGTATCAATAGCTCTTCATTTTTATTTTTTATAAAGATATCAAGAACCATTTTTTTAATTCACCTCATTTAGTTTAATTTATTGGCCCTTCATACTCTCATTTCTTTCTGAGATCAGTTGTGAGCTTGCACAGTCTGTTTTATGTTACCATCAGAAACTTTATTCTGAGCAAAAAAATGAATGTCAAAGATTTAGCCTAAGGCTATCTTGAATCATTTTCCAGAGATAGCTATTCTTTCTGAAACTCTATTCCTATTTTCTTAAATAACTTGCTGTACAAAAAGATGTCAGTGTAAGAACAGCAATTCCTGTATCGATGTGCCATGTAAGATTTTACTCCCTAAAATATGGCAGATTGCTTATTTATAGAGGTTTCTTATTCTGTTACTTTAATTGAGAATCCTGAACCTTTTATATGAGTCAATTATTAAAAATTATACAAATATTTGCATAAATGAAGTTAATATTTGAATAAACAAGGATAAATCTGTTTACTGATGTAAAAGTCTTTAAAAGCATAAACATTTGAATTATAAATGGAATCAAATAATTAGTATAATAATGCTGAAAGAAGTTTCAGTAGAAAAAACTCCAAGAATGCTCAATTACATTTCATTTAACACATTTTAAAAAGGACCATAGATTTTGGCCACATGCGAAAGCAATCAACAAGCAATAATAATATATTTTAGTGTAAGTCTGTGAAATAGTTTTCATTATAATCAACACCATCATCAATAGCATTAGTATCAATACACTGGAATCTTCAGTTGTGCAGTGATTAAGATGATATGGCCTGGCAGGAAAGAACACTGGATCTGTTTACATATGGATTCCAATTCTTTCACTTATGACCTGTGTAATATTGGGCAGATGACAAAACCTCCTAGGGTCTTATATTCTCCACCAGAAAATTGGAAGTAATCAATTGTGGCTACCTGTTAGACTTTTATGAGAAAAGAATTAACATAAGTAAATCACATAGCGCAGTGCCTGGCTTATACTTAGTATCTCATAAATGTGCATTACTATTATTTTTATTTTGTTGCCATTATTTTATTTTGGTTATATTAATTTTTGGGTGAAGAGAACTGTATAACTTCAAGTCTTAATATCCAGAAACTCTCAAGGTGGGTCTAAGATTTTATTCTACTTACAAGATAGTTTGTTGGCCTGTTAATGTTTCATGGATTGTGGTAAAAGACCAGACTCCTGTGTCAGAGACAAACTTTTTTTTTTTTTTTTTTTTTTTTTTTTTATTATACTTTAAGTTCTAGGGTACATGTGCATAACGTGCAGGTTTGTTACATATGTATACTTGTGCCATGTTGGTGTGCTGCACCCATCAACTCGTCAGCACCCATCAATTCATCATTTATATCAGATATAACTCCCCAGTGCAATCCCTCCCCCTTCCCCCCTCCCCATGATAGGCCCCAGTGTGTGATGTTCCCCTTCCCGAGTCCAAGTGATCTCATTGTTCAGTTCCCACCTATGAGTGAGAACATGCGGTGTTTGGTTTTCTCTTCTTGTAATAGTTTGCTAAGAATGATGGTTTCCATCTGCATCCATGTCCCTACAAAGGACGCAAACTCATCCTTTTTTATGGCTGCATAGTATTCCATGGTGTATATGTGCCACATTTTCTTAATCCAGTCTGTCACAGATGGACATTTGGGTTGATTCCAAGTCTTTGCTATTGTGAATAGTGCCGCAATAAACATACGTGTGCATGTGTCTTTGTAGTAGCATAATTTATAATCCTTTGGGTATATACCCAGTAGTGGGATGGCTGGGTCATATGGTACATCTAGTTCTAGATCCTTGAGGAATTGCCATACTGTTTTCCATAGTGGTTGAACTAGTTTACAATCCCACCAACAGTGTAAAAGTGTTCCTATTTCTCCACATCCTCTCCAACACCTGTTGTTTCCTGACTTTTTAATGATTGCCATTCTAACTGGTGTGAGATGGTATCTCATTGTGGTTTTGATTTGCATTTCTCTGATGGCGAGTGATGGTGAGCATTTTTTCATGTGTCTGTTGGCTGTATGAATGTCTTCTTTTGAGAAATGTCTGTTCATGTCCTTTCCCCACTTTTTGATGGGGTTGTTTGTTTTTTTCTTGTATATTTGTTTGAGTTCTTTGTAGATTCTGGATATTAGCCCTTTGTCAGATGAGTAGATTGCAAAAATTTTCTCCCATTCTGT
>NC_045439.1:59126769-59136196 GCF_002776525.5 Piliocolobus tephrosceles | reverse complement strand
TAGAAGCCTTACTTACCACTAATGTAAAACAGTTGATTAACACATATTTTGTAGGTTATATGTATTATATACTCTATGCTTACAATGACCTAAGCTAGAGGAAAAACTCTTAATAAGAAAATGGTAAGAAAGAAAAAATACATTTACAGTCTGTACTGTTTTGTATTTATCAGTATCATAAGTTTACATCATCCATTTACACGATGAACCGTCTGTCTGAAAAGGCCTGCAATCGTAGCTGTAGACCTCAATCTGCAGTTCACATCAAGCAATTCAACTTTTTCTAGTAGTGTCATGATTTTCCTCTGCTTGGGATCACTTCATAGGGGTCCAATGGTGTTAATCAAGGGTTACAATGTTACACTAAACACGATGAAAAATACCAGAGAGGCACTGAGAGATCACTTTTACTGCAATATGCACTTTAATGAATAGACAAACTGCTCAGTGTGCACTTGGACATGATTCAGATCGCATGGCATTTTAAGCAGATACTCCCAACACTTGAGTTGGAGTACAGAATGTACTACAGTTAATTGTATGCAGTTTTGATTTAATACTGCATCTTTATGCTTGGTTGTATTTTCCTTAACTGCGAATGGTGCCATGTATAGTCTGGTAGTGTTTATGTGCCTAAATTTTGATAGATTTTAATGTTTTATAATAGATTTGTGCATATTTTATGGTATTAAATGATAAAATACACTAATATCTACATATATGTATGCATTCATGGCATAATTGTTTTCTTAATTTGTTTCGATATTTCTAGATTATGGGGTTTGTCTGAAAGTTTTTTTCTTTTTTTCAAATTGTCACAAATTTCCAAAAGTTTTCTGACATATTTATTGAAAAAATATCTACATATTACACACCATTCAAACCTGTGTTGTTCAAGGGTCAACTGTATTCTCTAAAGTCTCAATTCATGAACTCAATGTTTTCATTTGTAGTAGTTTATCTACTTTGTGAAATATATCTTTTTGAGGAAGTAAACATGTATACTTAAATTCATCTCACCAATATGGTGCACCTACAAGTATAATCCTGATTTTCTTTCTTTTCTGCTGTGATGTTTGTTATCCAGAAGTTTCTTGGACCTGTGATCATTTTCACAGTAAAGTAATGTGATCATTTATGGGTTTTCAGGTATCCATTTTGTTAATCTAACTGAAATCTTTAAAAACATTTAGAAAGCTGCTTTCTACATATTTACAGTCAGATCACCTTGAAAAAGTCAACTTTGATAATATTTTAGCCTTGAAGCCAATCTATTATTGATTAGTTATAAAAAGCAAAAATCAGTTGTGATATGCACATGGTAATCATTAATTCTGTACTCTGTTTCTCTGGTATATTCTTTTGAATTCCCTTTCATTTTTTATATTATTAGAATTGCTCTGGAAATGCATATTCATATTTTAAATAATGGCAATAGGACACTATGACACTAAAGAATATTATAATCACACAATAGAAAGATATTTCTAATTTATTTTATTAATATTCATCTGAAATAGTAAAAGTCTTCATACTAAAAAATTCACTCCTATCCTGAAGCTTATGACAGTCTAGTCAACAGGATACTTACTCTTTGACTACAAGTCTTGTAAAGGTTTCAGCCAAAAATTACTTGACTGTAAGAAGTAAAATAACTATACTTTATCTGCCCCTTGTTAATCTAAAGTTTTATTTTACATTTCATTAGATAATTTTAATGTTTGCTATTACAGTAATTGCTTGACTAATTTTGTTCTGACATGAATAGATAGCAGGAGGCTTAGTACTTTGTTGTTTTAGTTTTTATTAGAACATGAAGTTGCCTTTTATGGTCACCTCAGACCAGAGTAGCTATATTTCCATGGAATATCAGGAAAATGATGAAATCAATAAAATTTGTACTAACATCGATGTCTCAGATTCAGTGACAGGGCTCTAATGTTTAGTTGTACATTTTATAAATAAACATGGCCACTTGTTAAAATCCTTACCTGTAAACATGTACAGTGGTTGTAAAGCTGGGAATATTATCTTGTCCAGAAGCAATTCGTATCTGTATACAGAAGGTGGATCTTTACTAAAATTGGAAAAGCAGTTCAAGTGACAAAATAAAAAAACATCAAAATAAACCTGCCAAATTGTTTCTTGAGGGCTTGTTTTTATTTTTTTTTTCTATTTTGGGTATCTGAACAGAAATTTTTTACATGCTTTCTGTTAAAATAATTTCATTTCTGGAGATGACTTAAACTTCTTTATAAAAGATACCCATAATAATCACAACTTGAAAAATAGTGTATAGAACTAGTAGAAGTATTATGTTTGTTTCTTTCTTTTGATTTTCTTTGTATGGATAGCTTGGAAACTAAAGAAGTGATCTTTGTTCTCATATTGTAACGTATAAATATTTCAGAATCTAGATATTTAAATAGCATCTAACAATAGATCAGAATAAATGATCTCATCTTAGCTATATCTGTAATTGAAAGAAAAATGGTGAATTTATTAATTGCTTCATAAGTGAGGTTTAAAGTTTTGCTCCTAGAATTAACCATCAACAACCAAAATGGTAGACTGAAGATTTGTTTTGACCTGCAAAGATCGGTAAAATCTGACTAATTTTTTATTGAAATTACAAATGTAGATTAACCAGTATGATGTGACCTGTTCTGCTTTTTGTCTTAAGAACATACTCACCTCTGCTAATGACCCTAACTTTGAGTGCACTCATCACTTGAGCCCAACAATTCATATTGGTAAAAGGTCTGGGAAACGGCTAACTGCTCCACAAAGCTTTCATCACTCATAAACTCTTTACCTTTCTCTTTTCTAAAAGTTACTACTCAATTCTATAATGGCTTTTGTTATTTACCAATGATTATAGCTAGTGGAATTGATTTCAGCAAAATAGTAGCATAGTTAGTGCTTCCTAATTTTTCTGTATTCCCCATTTTAATAAACATGGTAGTAAACAAATATCTGCCAAATAATTGATATTTCCTTTGTGAAAAAGATTTGACTAGCATTTTTGAACAATCATTTTGTTTTTAGAATTTTGGTTTACTATTGTTTTAAAAATATGAGATGGAATTGTTGTAATAATTGAGATAGTACAGCTGGAGAGGAGGAAAAAATACATAAAGTGTACGTTGTTGGCAGAAAGCCTATGCAAAGAACAAACAAATTTAATGATTAAGTAGAAGATCATTGTAATTATATAATGTTTAAATAAAATCATGATTTTGAAAAAAGTTAATAAAAATGTCATTGTAATAATTGAAAATTGAGCAGAGAGCGTTTAATTTTGTACAAAAGCCCCTGATAGTGCCACATTTTTCCCAAGGTGTTTACCTATATCCAGGAGCCCTGTTTTTGTTTTTCTTTGACTTGGTGGCAGGCTAAACTTTCTAGCTTCCCTTGAAGGTAGAAGGATGTTGTAACTAATTTAAGCCAATCATTGTGAATGGAAATAAAGTACATTATTTTCAGAATAAGGCACTCTGTGCTAACTGGCTGCCCACTCCTTCCTGAAACTACAAACTTGGAGGTCATGTGTTGAGATGGCAAGAACAAGATGGAGGGAGCTTGGATCCTAGAGGAACAAGATTGAGGAGAATGTGCCCCTTTCCTCTTACCAGCCCATATTTAATTGGGCATAAGTGAGTAATAGATTTCTTTTGTGAAAAGTCAATAATCATCGAAGATTTGTCTATAATGCAACTGGTAATTATCTTTTGTCTTTAGCCTTGGAAAAATAAAACTTCCATGATGATTCCTGTTCAATAAAATTTCCCAGCATTTAAACTAGTAATGTGAAGACATGTCAACATTCATGTTCATATTTTTGCTAAATAATTATCTTTTCAAATAGTTATTAAAAAATACAAACTATAAGGAATGTTTTGCTAATTTGGTTAACCTGAAACTAAATTTCATTAACTTAAAAGAAGCATAACTGTTTTCCATTTGACTACCCACATTGCTACTTATAAAATTACATCTTTATTTGTAAAGGAGAAAGAAAAAATGAAGTAGTTTCTAATATTTCATTTTTAATTCTCTTTTCCAAAATTAAATACTGGATTCTGTAATAGTACAGACATTTAAAAAATGCAATCCTTTTAGTAGTTCTGCCTGGAAAAGACTAACCTAAAAGAACAAACACAGAGATTTGCCAAAAACAATATAGATTATGTATCTAGAAATATGTATCCTATATATAATAGATAATATTATCTATTTTAGTACAGCAAATACAACATATATTAATAAATATGCTGAAGAAGAATTTATGCTTTCTTCCTGAAGTTGCTTTTGTCAAGTCATCAACTTCCTCCTAATTGCCATAAGACACTGACAGTGTTGACTGTATTTCCCTTTCTTCCCCACAACTAGCTAGAAAATCTTCCTTCCTTTCTGTCTTTTTTGGGGAAAATACTCTTTCTTCAAAAATTATTTCAAGTGTCAGTTCCTCTGTAAAACCTCCTTGATATATACATCTTTGTTAGTGGCTCTTCCTTTATTCAGCATTAACTTAACAAACAGATCATTAAGCACTAACCATGTACTCGACTGGATGTTAGGGACACAGCAATGAAGAAAATTGCATAGAGCCCTTCTTCTCATTGACTAGCATGGAAAGGATATAGGAGATACATAAACAACTAAATAACTATTTCAGGTGGTAATAAATATTATGAAGAAAGAGGAATCAGAGTAGAATATGGAGCATGCCAGCTAGAAAGGTACATTTTTTATAGAAGGAGAATAAGAAAAGGTTAACTCACAGATGAATTTGATCACAGATCTAAATGAAGTAAGGCTAACAGTCAAGTGTATATTTCAGAAAAAGAAATATGGATGGAGACAACATGAAAATTGAAGGCAAGAGGATGTATGGTGTCTTCAAGAATTCCAGAGAAACCATTAAGTTTTTAATATCTGTATTTATTATGTTATATAGAACTCACACAATATTCTATACTTTGAGCAAATAATAGCTGAAAAGTTTCTCTGCATCCTAATTATTTTCCCTGGAATGATGCAATTAAAGTCAAATATCATCCTACATACTGTAAAGAAGAAACAGCAAAAAGAAAAAAAGAAAGAAAAACAGAATCTGGATGGTTAAAAAGCATCAGGACCTCTTTCTTAGACGTTTGTTGTTTGGTACGCAGGATGCCCTAATCCTCTACTTTGAGGGGAGGTTTTCTGTGGATATACATTTTCATTTTTTTAATAATTAACAAAAGATAGAATTTCTGGGTAACATGACAACATCATGTTTATTTAACCTTTCCATTAACTGCCAGACTCTTTTCCAGTGGAACTGCCTCATATTCCACTTCTGTCAGCCATGTAGGAAGGTACCTTTTCCTTATAACCTCGTCAAAGTTTACTGTCTTCTGACATATACATTATAGCCTTTCTAGTAGGTATAACATGGTATCTTAATGTGGTTTTAATTTGTATTTTAATAGTGACTAATGATTTGAGAATCTTTAAATGTGCTTATTAGATACTCATTTATCTTCTGTGGGTAAATGTACTTTCTTGGCTTGTTATAGGTGTATTCAGATTTAATCAGTCATAATTTAACCTCCAGCTTGGTCAATTAGCTAAAGTCCTACTTATTTAAGCATACTAGCTGGAAAGTCCTAACAGTTAAGAAACATACAAAGAATGAAAGGTAATTACTCTACAGCCACGTAGAGATTAACATAGCTGCATAGAATTGGTAAGAAGAAAACTTTTAGGAGGTAATATCATAGAAATTTAGTCATAAGCCTTGAAGCTATTTTATGAGCTTTGATTTTTACTCTGAATAAGACAAAAATGTATTGAAGAGTTTAAAGCAGAGGAGTGACGTGATCAAATTTAAATTTTACAGTTTATATGTTTTACACATATATATTTTAAAAATATATATTCATCAGTTGTTGCTCAAGTACAAGACATAATTTGCTTTTTATATTAAGTTTTATGATAATGATTATGATAATAACTGGATTGTGATAATGGTGGAAGAGATATGCTGCTTTGTGTAATGTCTTAGTTGAAAGCTAGGAATGAAATGGTAACTAAAAGGGCTATAGAACTCAGTAACTGTTGCAGTGTGCCATAGATTCCTTAAAGAAAAGTAATGACAAACTTATATTTATTAACTGCTAATGCAAGGTGAAATGTTAAAGTCAGAGGACTTCCTGGACAGCATTTATAGAAATCCGAATCTTGTCTGGCTAAATCTGAAGCTCAGAGTGAGAACAAATATCAAGACTTAATCATAGAGACAGAGAATTTTATCACTTAGAGATCTAGCAGATAAATTACTTAAGGTCATCTTAGTCTTCTGTAACAAAATATTTAAGGTGTTGTTAATGTATACTTACATTGCCAACGTATTTACCCACTGAATTACTTGCTATCAATATTGGATTTCTGTCATATCCTTTTAGGGTCTTTTTCCTTCTGATAGAAGTACACCTTTTATATTTCAGTGTATGTGTTCTCCAAAATTAATGTGTTGAAACCAAGGAGATGGTAATAGAAGGTGAGGCCTCTGGGAGGTGATTAGGTCAAGAGGGCTCCATGCTCTTGAATTAGATTAACATTCCTGTAAAAGATACCTCAGAAAGCTGCCTCCCTCTCTTACTCTTTCCCATGTGAAGACAAAATGTTCATTCCTTCTGCCATGCGAGGATGCAGCAAGAAGGCCCTTACCGATACCAAATCTGGTGGCACCTTGATCTCGGACTTCCTACTTTCCAGAACTGTGAGAATTACCCAGTATAAAATATTTTGTTATAGCGTCAGGAACAGGTGAAGACAACCTTAAGTAGTTTATCTACTAGATCTCTAAGTGATGAAACTCTCTGTCTTTATGATTAAGTCTTGAACCTGGTTCTCATGCTGTCTGACCTTCAGATATAGCTAGAAAAGAATAGGGTTTCCATAAATGCTGTCCAGGAAGTCCTCTGGTTTTAACATTTGACTTTGCATTAGTGGTTAATAAATATAAGTTTGCAATTATCTTTCCTTAATGAATCTATAGCCGACTGCAACAGTTGCTGAGTTTTATAACCCTTTGAGTTACCATTTCATTCCTACCTTTCAACTCTCTAAGGTATTACACAAAGCAACATATCCTCCCCACCATTAGCACATTCCAGTTCACTACTAATGGGAATTTTAACACTTGCACTGCTACATTATGCCAGGACCTATTCATACTCTAATTACTGAGAGTGATGTGTACTTTAATCAGCAGCAGCCAGTAAGTGACCAATCTCCAAAACCCCATCTATGAATCTGCTTTTAAGGTCCACTCCTGATACCAAACCTCTCAAATTTGTCTCCATGATTATAGACTCTGAATAAATTTTATAGACTCTGAAGAAAAAAGCTTTGTGTAGAAATTTTACTAGTAAATACTCTTGGGTGATAACCTGTAATGAAAAGAAAAAGGCAGGACTAACCAGAGAGAGAAGATAAACTACAGTGCGTAATCAAAACATCCAAAAGAAATCAAGGCTGAATAGTCAGGAGAGTAGTCACCTTGATAAAAAGTCATGATCTCTTGCTCAGTTTCTGGACCCCTGGAGCCTCTTAGGGTTTAAACGCCTCAAAAAAAAAAAAAAAATAAATAAATAAATAAAATAAATAAATAAATAAATAAATAAATAAATAAATAAATAAATGTTCCATTCATCTCAAAGGTGCTGGTTATCTTAGTTTCAGAGGGATTACAATTTCATGCATTACTGAGAATTACTTGATCCATAAAAAAATTAGCTCATTCAAGTTTCCACCCCCTTCCAGGCAGTGGCTCACAATTAATGACTAACTGATGAAGGAATAACACATGTTTTCTTTGCCTCAATTTGGGGCCACATTGTTATTCCAGCTCCAAAACTTGACAGTGGACTGGGTGAAGCTTCAGTTACAACTACATTGCAGATCAGTTTTTTCCTTTGTTCAATCCTATTTCTCCAATTATTATTATTTTTTTGATGTGTATCTCCAAGAACACTCCACAATGAACTTTCTGTTTGCAGTTCTCCAACTCAGAAGCTACACGAAGACAGCTCAATATAAAATAGGTGGTATATTGAAATAGAATGCAGGATGCATTTTTCTGAACAATTTAAAGACAAAGGATGAAACGGCAACCATCCTCAGCTTCTAGTTCTGAAAAATCTGAAGCATTGAGTTTCTTTGGTACACAGGATGTCTTGATCCACCACACAAGTCTGGTTTTCACTCATCTCTCTTCCTACTTTAATCTCTTTCATTTCCTTCTTGGTTCAGGAGCCATTCTGCATTTCTTTAACACCTCAAGTCTCATTTTAAAATTAGGGTATAGCATGAAAATTAAAGATAGAAACTTTAGACTTTCTACCATTTTCGTTGTTAACATTGTGTATTTTAAGGTGAATTCACTCTAATGTTTTTGATACTGAATGTCAAGCAGGACAACTGTGGCTGTAATTGAGATATGTGTCTAAGAAATTTATGGAATAGTAAATCTTCCAGAGAATTAGTTATCAAGTATTGTATATCATAATGCGCTCTCAGAAACTCTAAGGAAAGTGATATGAGTAGGTGCAGGGATCCTGTAGGAAAATGCTGAATGTTCCCTCCTTATGCCTTTCTTGATAATTATTTAACTCATTAATTATTTCAAATCTTTTGGTGGCAAGACAGAGGTTAATTAGGAAGGAATTAGAAAATATATTGTAATATTGTTCGGGGAGTAATACCTACACACTTCTGGGAATGTTCATATCTCTAAGCTTGGCTTGATGTTTTGCAGTATGCTCACATACTGCTGGCAGGCATTTTGAGGTCAGTAAAGTCCTTTAATGTTTATGCCAAATTGATTTTGGTCTTTTGTAAGTTATCTCAGGATTTGTAGGAAGTTACAGGTAGACCACAGTTATAAGGTATGTGAAGGAGGAACAGAAAAGGCAAAGAAAGGTTCTTTCTTTTCTTTCTCTCTCTCTTTCTTTCTTTTCTTTCTCTCTCTCTTTCTTTCTTTCTTTCTCTTTCTTTCTTTCTCTTTCTTTCTTTTTCTTTTTCTTTCTCCTTCCTTCCTTCCTTTCTTTCTTTTTCTTCTTTTCTTTCTTTCTTTCTTTCTTTCTTTCTTTCTTTCTTTCTTTCTTTCTTTCTTTCTTTCTTTCTTTCTTTCTTTCTTTCTTCCCTTCCTTCCTTTCTTTTTCTTTTCTTTCTCCTTTCTTTCTTTTTCTTTCTTTCTTTCTTTCTTTCTTTCTTTCTTTCTTTCTTTCCCTCCCTTCCCTCCCTCCCTCTTTTCTCTTTCTTTCTTTCTTTCTTTCTTTCTTTCTTTCTTTCTTTCTTTCTTTCTTTCCTTCCTTCCTTCCTTCCTTCCTTCCTTCCTTCCTTCCTTCCTTCCTTCCTTCCTTCCTTCCTTCCT
>NC_045439.1:59102518-59126759 GCF_002776525.5 Piliocolobus tephrosceles | reverse complement strand
CCTTCCTTCCTTCCTTCCTTCCTTCCTTCCTTCCTTCCTTCCTTCCTCTCTTTCTCTCTTTCTTCTTTCTTAGAGGGAGTCTTGCTCTGTTGCCTAGGTTGAAATGCAGTGGCATGATCTCAGCTCATTGCAACCTCCACCTCCTGGGTTCAAGCAATTCTCCTGCCTCAGCCTCCTGAGTAGCTGGGATTACAAGTGCCCACCACCACATTCGGCTAATTTTTGTATTTTTAGTAGAGATGGGGTTTCACCATGTTGGTTAGGCTAGTCTTGAACTCCTGACTTCAGGTGATCCACCTGCCTTGGTCACCCAAAGTGCTGAGACTACAGGCAGGAGCCACCATGCCCGGCCAAGGTCTTATATTTCTAATACCCTCATCTTTGTGTGTATTTAACAAGTATAAAATAACCACAAGATACAACGTTTACATAAATTTAAAATAAGCAAAACAAACAAAAACTGTGAATATAATAAGCTATTACTTTAGAGTTTTACAATAAATATGCAGTTTTCTAGGCCACAGGTGGGGAGTTCATTGTTCATGATGAGGATATTGTATATTGCGTGTGTATGTGTTTGTGTGTGTGTGTGTGTTTTATAGAGAAAAACATCACACAGTTTACCTGAAATAGTAAAACAAGGTAAATCAATACCATTTTCTACTGGCTTGGCAGAAATTCTCACTAACCTTAAAAAAGTTAACTATTTAGAAGGTTAATTTAAGGTCTTGTACTATTTTAGAAGTCAACATAGTAAAGTGAAAAAGGTTGATTAGAAATCAGGAACCCTCGATTTTAGCTTCTACTTTGTCACTAACTAGCTGTGTAACCTTGGGCAAATCACTTAACCTCTAAGATCTGTCTTCTCAAGTGTAAAAAGAGGAGGTTGAACTACATGATCTCTGACAGTGCTCAACTAAATCTGCAGCTAAATCAAAACATAGAGAAGTTGATTGAAATAGCAGCACATACAAACTAGTGTTGAAGAACAGAAATAAGGAATTAGAGCAGTTGGTTTACATTTACAGGTTTCTTCTAATCCTTAATGTTCACTGCAGGCCACATCTAGTAATTTTTTCATATGGGATGATTCTGCAAAAATAAATAAAACACTATTTCTTTTGTATATCATTTTGTGAAATTAGCATAACAATATTCTACAAACATTTATGTACATTTGCCTAACAAACTTAAAGTGCACTCCTTCCATGCCTGTCTTATGTTTATTTCTAATATTTCACTAATAAAGTATATATTTTAGTGTGGAAAAGTGAAAAATACCAATATGTTGATATCAGTGGCAGCAAGTAACCAAACAGCAGTGTTTGTCTTTATTAGAACCAAGAGGTAAATTTTATACATTTAATCCATCCCTGGAGCCATGTAGCCATGTGTTGAAAACTTCCATTACCCCAACTGTTATTAGTAAGCAGAAAAGTTGGGATAAAATAAAAGAGTTTTATCCCACAGAAAAACAAGTTAGTTTTTCTTTCTTTCTTTTTTTTTTTTTGAGACGGAGTCTCGGTCTATCACCCCGGCTGGAGTGCAGTGGCCTGATCTCAGCTCACTGCAAGCTCCGCCTCCCGGGTTCATGCCATTCTCCTGCCTCAGCCTCCCGTGTAGCTGGGACTAAAGGCGCCCGCCACCTCACCCGGCTAGTTTTTTGTATTTTTTAGTAGAGACAGGGTTTCACCATCTTAGCCAGGATAGTCTCGATCTCCTGAACTCGTGATCCGCCCGTTTCGGCCTCCCAAAGTGCTGGGATTACAGGCTTCAGCCACCGCGCCCGGCCACAAGTTAGATTTTCTACTCAAGTAGGGAGTCACCAAAAGTGGGTAACCACATCCCACATGTCTGATTAAAACCTAGATAGGATTTCTCCCTAGGTGAGACTGAAGTGTCTCCTATGATGCTAAAGGAATATTACAAAAACATTCTGAGATTTTAGGACTATCCCACTTTTGCTGCTTCATGTGATAGCCTAAATCAGGCATGCAGATCCTCTTGGTTGTATAGTTGCTAACAAATTGTTTGCCAGTAGAAATTTCCTTCCACTTAACAGAGATTAATACATCTCATCTCAATCAGCAACATTACAATTTCCTTTATAGCCACAAATTTTTTTTTATCCCACTATATGGAATGCTGTCTATTACATACTCAGATACTTCCTCCATGAGAAAGTTGAATTTCTTAAATTATTATAATAATAAAAAGGGAAAGTTGAATTTCTTAAACTAATCTTTCTCTATTATAATGTAGAATGAATTTTACTCA
The DNA here is from genome assembly GCF_002776525.5 of Piliocolobus tephrosceles. NCBI lineage: Eukaryota > Metazoa > Chordata > Mammalia > Primates > Cercopithecidae > Piliocolobus > Piliocolobus tephrosceles. The sequence goes on along the minus strand of NC_045439.1, from coordinate 59,124,482 downwards.
ATTCTATCAGGATTGATTTTTTTTTTTTTTTTGCCTTACCAAGTAACTGGCAAAGCAACTGAATGACAGAATGCTACCCTTGAGCTAACCTGTCAACCCAGTTAGAATAAAGGCACAGAGAAATGTAAGGGAAAAATGATATAAATCATTACTAAAGCTTTAGTGCCAGAATCTTGTAGAAGAACACAAAAAAATAAATAAAAATATTTTTCTGATGCAACACTTTTAATTATCTGTATAAAAACATATTTAAAGTAAATAAATATTAATTAATAAAAAGCTTACAAATGAAAAATAATAAACTCAGCAAGAAATTTTAAAAGCACACACAGGAGCAATGCATAAAGGAAGAAATTTAAATGGCTAACAAATGTATGAAGACATTTTGAAGCTCACTAATAAACCAAGAAATAAAAATAAAAATGTTAAGGAGCCACTACTCTTTAATGATGAAATTATCAAGAATTTTATAAGAAGTATCACTCAATGTTGGCAAAAATAGAAGAAAATGGAATATGTTATACATGTTGATTGGAGAATAAAGTAGAATAAGCTTTCTGTAACACAGTTTGACAATAAATAGCAAAACTTTAAACTATCTCCATACATCAATTCTTCTGGAAATTAACCTAATGGATTACAGATTTGAGCAAAGATTTAGTTTCAAGTATATTTATTAAAAACTAAAAGCAATGCAGGAAATAAATTTTATGCACCAAAATGATGGTGACTTTAAAAACTCTTATAAAAAGATATGGATAGATAAATTTGCATATATATATTCATATTCTATGAAACTATTAAAACCATACTTATGTACTTATGAGAAGATATATATATGTATATAAAAATCTATTCAGTGAAACAAGATTAAAGACTAGTATTCATGTCTGATTCATTTTTTTCTGAATTCCTGTGTCCAGCAGAGTGCTTTCCCCAAAGTATAGAACATGTGTTTGTTGAATGAATGGGTGAATGCAACTATTGTAATTTTTAAATGAATTATCCACCGTCTATGTGGCATGCCTCTCATATACCAGTGGATGTCATGACATGTAAATTCCTTTCGTCAGTCATATTTTTCTTAACCTTCTTCCTGATAGTGTCTGGAATCTGTCACTGTGGGGAGCATCTAAAACCTGCGTGATATTTAACATCTTTAGTGTGTAGCGCCAATATTTTGTGTTCACCAACGTGGACAAGCAATGTTATTTTCATATTTATACTTTCAAACATAGCAATTTTAAGTTTCCATCTGCCCTAAATAAAAAGAAATTAGGATTTTTAGCCCTATGTCAAATCTCTTGAAACCTTATTTTTTTCAAGGAATCCTATAGGGATCCAGAGTGAGTTCTGGTTTTCCATCCCATGAGCTAACAGAGCAAATTAAATCTATGCCATAGAAGGCAGATAATCTGAGGACACTGGCCAAATTGCAGATGCTTGAGAAACCAAGCAATTCTTGTTGTTATTGTCCCTGCTTCTCAAAACCTGTGAAGTATGAATTTGGCACCCTTCAGTTGATAGAACATGAAGGTCACTGCTGGACACCAGTAGAGAGTAGATGTATCATAGCTCCTTCTATGTCATATTTACTTGACAGGAAGTGAGAAGTTTCCAGGGGTATGGTTGGGGAGTGCAAGGCAAATAAAAGTAGTTAACTGAGTCTCCACATTAATTTTCTTGGAGCAGCTCTCTGAAGTGTGCCATCCCTGTAGTGAAATTGTTCTTGCTCTCAACACTATTCCTAGCTGGGCCTCAAGACCTGATACACAGAGGAGATAAAGTTTTGCTAAATTCACGCATCCTGACAGTGTTGTTGCTTCAACTGTTGAAATCAGAGGCTTATCATCCATTTTAGCAGACACCATAACAATTCATGTAGGTATAACACGACACCATAACAATTCATGTAGGTATAACACGACCTTTTCCAGTGGTCTCTGCTATTATAAGGAAGGATTTCTTTGAAATGTGAGGAACGAAGCTCTTTCCTTCTCTATTTCATCAGCCTAGATCTTCCAAGCCAAGAGTGACTTGCAGTTGCAATGTAGGGTCATAACGTTTAGGCTTGCCCACAGAACCATCTTTCTTGGGCGCCAGTCTGCATGCAGGATGATTGGGGCAAGCAGGTGTCAATGCTCCTTTGAGACCTAATTTCAGTCTTGGCTCTATTCCTTACCAACCTCATTGTAAAATATTTCTCGGGGGCCCAAATTACCTTCCAGTAATCCACTCTTGACCAGTCCCCTTCTGTGATTATGATTGTTTTTCAAAACAATCTAGCTGTGTGATCTAGCTTTGCTGTTGGACCACACAGTTGCCATTAGAGGTTGCCACAATGACACTGTGTCTCCTCTTTTTAACTAACTAACTGATTTTTCCTAAGCATCCACTGCATCCTCTAAAGTCGAATCTAACTTTAGTTAGTCCTCATAAATAGAAAAAAGTGTAAAAATGTAAATTTTTCCAGTTTTTGTTTGTAGCTTCTTGGTAAAGAAAATTGGCCAGAAGCTTGTAATATGAACTTTGTATTTATCCCTCTCTACAAGTTTCTATCATTAATACATGTCAACATCTAAAATTCTAACCAAATGGCAGGAGGTAATAACTGACTTCTAAAGCTACTAATCTAATTTTCTACTTCTTTATAAATTCACCTAAAAGGCATAGAGTTTTTAATACAAAAGGAATCTTAAGAAATTACTTGGTGGAGTCAACTTAGTTTAAAAACAGAAAAGGAGGTACATGTCCAGTAATGGGTTACTAAAGGTCCTATTAACTTAAGAAGTTGGAGCTACAATACAGGGCTCTATATTCTTTGTCAAAATATTTCCTCCATTTCATTAACCTAAAAAAGAGTTATGTATATTTTAAGAATTGCTCCTAATGTATGTTATATTTTCATGTGTACTAGGGTACTAGTATTCTAAAAGTTCCATTAAAAGTATCCCCTCATTTGTCATAAAAAACAATAAAAACATAAACACAGCATGAGTATACAAGGAGTTTGGGAAAAATAGCTATTGTTTCAAAATCAGTGACTTCACTGATGATCAGAGGAAAGTGTGTCATATAATTAATATTGGGATCAAAAAAGTTTATTGAAAAAATGATGTAAAAATCATAGTTATTGTTTAGGAGTAGTACTGAACTTCATATATATACATATATATTATATATACACATACACATATACAAACATTTATATGCATATACATATATACATATGCATACATATATATGTGTGTATATATATATTTTTTGAGACAGAGTATCAGTCTGTTGCCCAGGCTGGAGTGCCATTGCGCGATCTCAGCTCACTGCATCCTCTGCCTCCCAGGTTAAAGTGATTCTCCTGCCTCAGCCTCCTGAGTAGCTGGGATTATAGGTGCCTACCACCATGCCCTGCTAAATTTTTGTATTTTTAGTAGAGATGGGATTTCACTATGTTGGCTAGGCTGGTCTTGAACTCCTGACCTCATGATCTGCCTGCCTCAGCCTCCCAAAGTGTTGGGGATTACAGGCGTGAGCCACCATGCCCAGCCTGACCTTCATATTTTTTTAACATGCAAATATATTCTTGTGGGACTTAATTTGTTAAACATTATGCAATAGAACTAACTTTTTTTTCTTATTGATAAGGACAATTTCTGGTACTCTGTGTTAAGATGCCAGTTTATTTGTAGCACAGCAATAAAAGCATTGAAAATGATAGCAGTAAGAAGAGAAGTATGAGATATGGGGAAAAGTGGACCTAGTCCCTTCTTCAGATAAATATTTTGCTTGTCTTATATTTAGCTCAGCTGGGCTCATCTTGGGCTTGTGATTCTGGAGAGGGATAAGCCCTTGGACACAGAAATAACACCCTAGAAGCAGGCATACAACCTTGAAGGTCTAGTAACTATTCTCTTTTACTTCTAGCTATTTACCGATCAAAAGGTAAAAATCCCTTTATGTCACACTAACCAACAGTCCACAAATTAACAACTTACTATTTATTATTTACTTTTCTCTCCCACTTACCCAAATAAAAGTTTAGAAAGACCTCATCTGAGAATTGGTTCATTTATTATTCTCCCTTAGGATGACCCTTCCTCATTTGTCAGCGCACTCTAAGAAAAGCATACCAAAATAGCTTTGCTATTTTCTGCTGTAATTTATTTTTATACACTTTAAATCATTGATTTATTATAAAATAGATTTATCTTTCTAAAATTTAAGACATTTTAATTACAAATTATCTTTTTTTTTTCCACTGAAAGTATCAGTTACTGATTGAGGTATTCCAATCTCTCACACTCTCATACTTTCTGCAAAGGATTAACAGAATTGTGCAGAGTGATGCACAGTGGCATTATCAAACCAAATTGATCTGAACCTAGGAAAGAAGAAAGAATTTTATGTAGGATGCAATTTACAATTTGAAGCATACAGTCAGATAGCAGTCTCATCAGGATGGTCTTTCTGGAGCCATTGTGCTGATCAGCCACAATGAAAAATCCTATCCTAGCAGTATTCAAAGTATTAGCATATTCCAACACTAGCACACGCCAGCTGACTTTCCTCAGTTCATTACACAGTTGAAGGGCATAGACACTTTTTCTATTTCCATATGTTTTTTTCTCAACTTTCTCTTCTATTAGGTTTGTACTGAAGTTTCAAGTTTTCATTGATAACTGTAGCCAGAAATATGGCTATACAAACTTATTAAGAAAATGCCAATGTATAAAACATCAAAAGAGAATTGCACTGAATTAGTCAATTATGTGAATATACTATAAGATTCATAGTTTTATTTTGTGTTTTTCTTTTACTTTAAGGTCTTCTTATAAATGTGTTTTCTTGACAAACATAAATGAACTGAAAAATGGAGCTCAAATTATAAAATTACTATAATCATCAGGTTTATATTACTTATTACTTAATATTGTCATAAATGTTTAAGAAAAGAATTTACTTCACTTGAATGCTTTAATTTGTGATGTACAAGTATACTTATATCGATTTGAATGAGGAATATGTGGTCCATAACTAAATTAATTCATCCCAATGTTCAGCAACCATTAAGTCAAAGGGCAGAAGGAAGGAAGAGGGGAAGAGGAGGAAGAAAGAAAAGGAGGGAGGGAAGAACACAGGAAGTGAGTGAAGGAGGAAGGAAGAAAGGAAGGAATGAAAGAAGATGATAAAAGGGAGGGAAGACTAACCAGGCATTAATACTCTAATTGTGGGAGGACATCTAGACCTGAAAAGGAGTTGACTGTACAAGATATTTAACTGAACAAGAAACTTAAAAGTAAAATATGTAGGGGTAGATAGTATTTAAATATTAATTAGCTCTAATGATTTTAAATTTCTAGAGATCAAATCTTCTGTCCACTTCATTTTTAAATCATTAGGATCTGATCCCAGATGCTCAATAAATATTTGTTAGAACAAAAAGATTACAAAGTAATGAGAAATCCACTTTTGGAGACTTCTAATACTTAGTGCATTTATATGAGGGAGGTCTAAAACTAATGGCTATGAATTTAGATAAACTGATTTTATCTCAATTCAAAGAACTTTCATTCCTACCCAAAGGTCAAAAAAAAAATCTGCCTTGGGAGTGATAAGTTTTTAATTCTACATTGAGCAGTAGGCATGAATAATAAATAGGTGAAGGTAATAAATATCAAGATTTATTCAAACCTCGAGATCAGAATTCTGGGATTAAACCTTCACACAAAAATAATAAAATAAATTTTATAAATAATGAAGCAACAAAATTATATCTGAAGTGTTAACATACGATGTTACAAAACCTAGGTTTAAATAGATATTAACCTAGAATCAATTGTTGTAGTTAGAATTTAAAAATTCAAATAATTGTTTAGAATAATTAATGCATCTTCTGGTGTTTTATATCCATCAAACACATTTTGTTTATTAAAAGAATCACAGAAATACATTTTAAGCAAAAATAACAAATATATATCAATGAACAATACAAAAGGCATATGATTGAAGCACACTTTGAAAATAATCAGTTTCTGTATGTTGTGTAACACTAAATTCTTCAAAATAGAAATTCTTCAGCATATGAATCACATACACAATATTAAATATAATATTCTGTACATATTGGTTTCTTGCATCATAAACAGTGAAAATAAGTTTTTCTATTATATCTAGTAGAAAAGAAAGTTTCATTTGTCACCTAAGACATCATATTTTAGAAATACAGCTTTATAATACTGGACTTCATAAAGGTCATCCTCAGGGTATGCTAAAATTTGAGGACTTACAGTTTTTTTTTAAATTTCCATAAAATGAATTCTCAGAGCATCTTGCAAAACTCCTTAGACCAAATATGGAAGTACTATTTGAAGAAAAATAAATAACTTGTTAATTTAAACCCAATTAATTTTGTGACTGCAGAAATATGTGAGGTATAAAGATTCATTAGGAGATAATTGATTTTCATTCTTGAATCCAAGAGGTCAGGAAATCTACTCACTTAAAACAACTGCAGAAAACAAGTATGAAAAAAATGCAAACACATTAAGCTCCACCTCAGAATGTTAGAGAAACACAACTGAGATGTTTTGAAGAAAACAAGGACGCATACATAGAGAAACAAAATTGTTAAGGCAGCCCTTCTAATAGCCAGTAAACAAGTCTTTCATTCACAATTTCTTTATTATCATCTTTTGATGTTCAAAAGTACTTTGTACCCATGCTATGCTTTGTGTTCAGGGTTTTGATATTCAATGTTTCATGCAAGTTCAAAAAACTTGATTCTGCTAGAAAAATTATAGCAGGAAGCAGCAGCAGGACACCAGAGGCTTTTATTTCCATGGGTAGGTCAAAATAATTGCTTCAAGATGTCAAGAAAAAAACACTTAAATGTAATAAAAGAAAGTTTCAATGTTCCTTTCCTAAATTCTCCATGCATTCCTACAGCTTCCATTTGAAGTATGTATGATAGAAGCGTTAGCTTTTCAACAAATTTATCCAAGCAGAATTGTGCCCCCGAAGCAAATTAGGAAAGATATTTAAAAAGGAGGGGAAAGAAAAAGTCTTATGAATTATATTAGTCCATTCTCACACTACTGTAAGAACACATTTGAGACTGAGTAATTTATATAGGAAAGAGGTTTAATTGACTCACAGTTCTGCAGGGCTGGGGAAGCCTCAGGAAACTTACAATCATGGCAGAAGGGAAGCAAACGCATCCATCTTTACATGGTGGCAGCAAAGATAAATGCAGAGCAAAAGGGGGAAAAGCCCCTCATAATACCATTACATCTCATGAGATCTCACTCACTATCACAAGAACAGGATGGGAGAAACCGCCACCATGACTCAATGATCTCCACTTGTCCCTCTCATGACATACGGGGATTATGAAAACTACAATTCAAGATGAGATTTGGGTGGGGATACAGCCAAACCATATCATGAATACTTAGATCTTTACTTCCCAAAGAAATCATAAAACAACTTCATGTTATTAAAATAAGACCATTATTACTTTATAAATCAAATCATTTTTAGCAGTAGTTTATGACCACAATTTCCAGATGAAGTCTTTATTTGTACTGTTCTTTATAAACATTTATCAAATAACCTTCAGTGAAAAGTAAGGTAGAAATGCTTTGAAGGATGAATATATTTATATCTGAAGTTATGCTTATATAGTCTCAAAATACCCATATACAAAATGAAAATTTTCAGCATATTAATATTCAGAACTTTCCAAATATCCAGAAGGCAAACGTACAATTTATTTTGTAATTTTCATTCAATAATTGATGTATAGCTTTTCCACAAATATGCATCATTTAAATAAGATCAAATAAACCCAGGTTATATACATTTACATTTCATTCTTAAACTACCATATTTACACTTAATATTGTTATGTAAATATATTAAAATACAATTAAACATACATTTGCATGTTTTGATTTTGAATTGCCTAAATCTCATATATTTTACCATTATTAATTTGTTAATCCACTAAAGTAGTACTAACAGAGCACTGTCCAATACTGCAATAATGGAATATTTTATATGTGCTATTTCCAGTACAGTAACCACCAGTAAAATGTGGCTGTTGACCACTGGAAATTTGGATAGTTTGACTAAGGAAGTTAACTTTTATTAATTTAAGTTTAGTTGCTTTATATTTAAAAAACCACCATAGCTGATGGCCACCCTATTTGTCAGCACAGCTCTGAAGTATTTAAAGGTAATTCAAGAGCTGTTACTTCTCTTTATTGTTAATATTCCATTTTTAAATTTCATGTACCATTGTTACTTGTTTCTTTACAATATCTTTGTACTGAGAGTACTTACCAACATTTTGTCTTCCTTTACAGTGAGTGTCAAACCAAAGCATACCCATCCATACTTTTAAATGGAATGAACAAACTGTGCTCTCTAAAAACCAGAATAACTATTAACATCATCATCAGCGATGGAAATACAGTGGCAGAATGTCTTATGTCCCTAGCAACAATCCTTTTTCTCCTCAGAACTCACCTTGCTTACATCATTTCTCACCTTAAGAAATCAATTAATTCAAAGACTTCCTCCACTTATCCCACTCTAAAACTTAAGAGTCTAAGGGATAAACAATACAAATTGTTCTCTCATTTTCTCTATAGAGACCTCCTTTTCAGAATTGGGTTTGGGCTCTGCCTTGCCTCAGGAAGTTAACAAAATTCACTTTTCATGTAATCTGATGAGCTAGTTTGAGAATGAGGCTTTCTACATTTAAAAGTTCTGAGAAATAATGACAACCTATTCTCTGTGGCATTTTTTTCTCATTTAAAATAATTTGATAAAATAAATATTTAAAATCTTTGTAAATTTGTTTTAGAAATATTTTATGAATCCATCCAGAAAAATAATTATATTTTAGAATAGTTGTATACTTACAAAATATAAATTATTTCCTACCTTGTAAAAATTACATATACACTGTATATGGGTCATTAGAACAGAATCTATGGATCCTCTTAGCTCTTAAACAGTGTCAGGCCGGGTGCAGTGTCTCATGCCTGTAATCCCAGCACTTTGGGAGGCCGAGGCGGGTGGATCACAAGGTCAGGAGATCAAGACCATCCTGGATAACACGGTGAAACCCCGTCTCTACTAAAAATATAAAAAATTAGCCGGGCGTGGTGGTGGGTGCCTGTAGTCCCAGCTACTCGGGAGGCTGAGGCAGGAGAATGGCGTGAACCTGGGAGGTGGAGCTTGCAGTGAGCCAAGATCACACCACTGCACTCCAGCCTGGGCGACAGAGCAAGACTCTGTCTCAAAAAAAAAAAAAAAAAAAAAAAAAAAAAAGTCAATATGAACTATTTGACAAAATTCTTAATTTTGTAGAGAAGTGATAACATTAAAAATTAAATAGATATATAATCATATTTGACTGATTTTACAGCTTGCCAAATTTATAATGACCTCTGACCTTTACTTCAAAAGAATGTAGCATCTACGTAACTCAGTATATTGTCAATACCAATTTCAACCAAATTTTGCTACAGTTCGCAAATTAAATACTAATGAAAATATTATATAATATCTCAGGTCATAGATTGAATCTGGCACCATTCTTTTTCACCGAAGACTGGCAAGTTAAAAAAAAATATTCCATTTGAAATTTGAGCACTGATCATAGGCAGTGGAGTCAGATAGTTCTGAGTTCAAGTTCCAGCTTTCAGTTGCTATCTATGTGAGTTTGGACAAGTTAATTTATGATCTCTAAAAATAGTGTAAAGATGTCATAAGAAGATTTTGAGGACAAATTAAGTAGTTACCCAGCATGGGGCTTCTATATACAGTGTACAAAATATTTTCCCAGAGGCAGTTTTGCCATGGCTAGGATAGCAGGTACCAGGTTTAGTATATAAATTGCTGGGATCCAACACCATGGCTTCATCATTGGAAGTAAAAGTAAATAGAAAACTGATTGTCAGGTGAAAGCAAAGTTGGGATTCAATGGGGGAATCCAAGGTGTCAAGTCCATAGGGGCATATGTGTTCAGAGTGGCAAGAAACCAACCAACATCAAAGGATTTGCAAGGGCAGGCTGGCAGGAGAAAGCTACTATGTTCAGTTGGCAGAACATTAAGAGGTTTCTATAAACAACAGCAGAAACAGAGACAGAGCTTATGGTTGCTTTGATTTTGGGAAGATAACTGTTATAGGCGTGTTTTGATGCCATGAGAACATACTCAAATATTTGTCCTCTTTCAATTTTTTCCTTTCTCCTCTACCTCTAACAATGTTCTTACCTCACAAGCACCAATTTTCCCATTTCCTCTTAAAAGCTATTGCCTTTTAAAAAATTTATTCATTCCTTTTGTATTGAGCTTCTGTCTAAACCACTCTGCCAAAACAAATCAGTCAATGACATCTTAGTTCCAATTTAAATGTACTTTTTATTCTCAGTTCCCTGATAGTTATGCTTTAGATTGTCTGAGACTTTTCCTTCCTGTTTCTTCTCTTAGCTCTTTGCCTGCATTATCTCCAGCCTGAATCATTTCTCCTTTTTATGACACTTGAGTAGAAATGTCTTTCAAACTTTTTTCTTAAAATTCTTGCATCTTATCTATTAAAATTTCCCACCTTCGACTGTCTTCACCCAGCAGATTTTCCAATCTAAATGTTTTGTCACAACTCCTTGAACTCTAGTGCCCTGCTATGGTCTGAGTGTTTTAGTCCTCTCAATTCTACCCCCTAACCCCCAAACTCATATGTTATTCAGAGGCTGGGCCTTTGGCAGGTGATTCGGTCATGAGGGCAGAGCTCTAGAGATTGGGGTCACTGTCCTTATAGAAGAGACCCCAGAGATCTGCTTTGCTGCTTCTACCATGTAAGGAGACAGCAAGAAGATGCTATGTAAAAAAATGGATCCTCACCAGTCAAAAAAGAAATTTATGTTGTGAATAAGCTACCTACGTTTATGATATTTTGTTATAGCAACCTGACTACGGACAAAGACACCTCCTATTTATAAATGACTGCTAGTTTTTACCCTAAGATAAATGCTTCTCTGCTGAGGAAATTTTGCCCTCAAGAGGACATTTGACAATGTCTGGAGATATTTTTGGTTGTTACAACATTGAATACTGCTGGCATCTAGAGGTAGAGGTCAGGAATGCTGCTAAACATCTTCTAATGCACAGAACAGACCACTATAACAGATAATTATCCAGTACAAAAATGTCAGTAGTGCCAATGTTGAGAAATTCTATCTTCAACGCTTTCCATACAACTAAAGGGCAATATAGCTGCATTTGTTTTCTTTTCTTTTTTTTTCTTTTTTGAGACGGAGTCTCGCTCTGTCACCCAGGCTGGAGTGCAGTGGCCGGATCTCAGTTCACTGCAAGCTCTGCCTCCCGGGTAACGCCATTCTCCTGCCTCAGCCTCCCAAGTAGCTGGGACTACAGGCACCCACCACCTTGCCTGGCTAGCTTTTTTTTTTTTTTTTTGTATTTTTAGTACAGACGGGGTTTCACTGTGTTAGCCAGGATGGTCTCGATCTCCTGACTTCGTGATCTGCTCGTCTCGGCCTCCCAAAGTGCTGGGATTACAGGCTTGAGCCACCGCGCCCGGCCTGCATTTGTTTTCTATTGAAGCTACCATGAATTGAGCAGCTTAAAACATGAGTAATTTATTAACTTACAGTCAATGGGCCAGAAATCTGGCTAAGCATGAGTGGGCTCTTTGCTGAAGTTGTCAAAAGACCAAAACCAAGGAACGGGCCAAGCTGAGTTCTCATCAGAAGGCTCTAGAGAAAAATCCACTCCAAGCTTGTTCTTAGTATTAGCAAAATTCATCTCTTTGAGGCTGTAGAACTGAAGTCCCTATTTCCTTGCTAAGTGTCCCCATTTCTTTACTAGGTGTTCCTTACTGCTTTCAGCTTTGAGAAACCACCTGAATTCTTTGCCATGTGGACCCTAATCTTCAAGCCAGCACTGAACCATTCAGTCTTCCTCATGGTTTGAACCTCTGACTCCCTCTTTTGCTACTAGGCAGAAAAAATGTCCTACATGTAAAAGGTTTCCATGATTAGGTGAGGCCCAACTGCACAATCTCCCTTTCTTAAAGTCGATTGTGCCACATAAAACAGCATATTCTAATTATAAGAATAAAATTAATCACATTCACAGTCTGAGAGATTATGCACAACTTGCATGCCGGGGTGGTGAGTCTTGGCAATCATCTAATAATATTGACTACTACAATATTTAGAACTGAACTCATAGTTTTTCTTACCAAATTAACCTTTCTTTCTGCTTTTATTAAAGAAAATATCTTGTTAGTCAGCCAGGACCAAAATCTCTGCCTCATCATCATAACCAATTGACTTCATTGCTTGAATTATTTTGTAATTTTATCCTTTCAGGGCCTTCCCCTTCATTCCTGAGGTTCCTACCATGCAGCTTACCTGTGCCATGGTACTCTACTGTTGGCACATCCTATTCAAATTCATTTAATGTATTCTTACCGCATTAATTCTTCTGAAGCATATTTCACTCCTTCTCTGAAACTTTCACTTTCTCCTTTACTACAGGATGGAGTTATTTCATAAGATTATGTTCCCTTGTCTGAATTCTGTTGCCTTTCATCTACCTGTTACTTGAGCCAAACAAATCCCACTTTTCCTCCTGGAGGTCTCACTCTCCTCTTTATGTTTACCTCTTGCTACTTTATTTTTTGTTTGTTTGTTTGTTTGTTTCGATTTATTTTGGCCTGGAGTTAAAATACACCTATTCCACGATTCAAAACTCACTACTACTGCCGTTTCCATCATAAATCCTTCCCAAATATCTCAATTAGTGGTAATAGCTTTTTATTTTTTTCAGAATTCTGATCCTATATATTGAACTTTCATTGCTGTTAGCATGTTTATACCTTGTGTCATTACCCCATATGTATACATTATATTTTCTCCCTTGGGAATAAGTTCTTCATGAATATTATCTTACAATACATATGTTTTATACATTGTTAGATTAAAATGAATTTATTTGACTGAAGAAGGCAATTAAATTTCTTTTAGACTAGGATATGCAGGGAATTCTAATGGGATAAAGGCTAATATGACTTAGAACAGGTTTGCTCCCAGGGGGTTGCATAGATTCTTTGAATGTAGGGGATAAGACAGACACTGAGGTATTAACAGGGTCTTGGCGGATCTTAAGTACATCAGCTCTAGCCAGTCACAGAAGTTTGCAAAGTTAATGCAGCTTATTTTGGTCGCCTTTATAGTTTCCCTTTTCCCAAATTTACTTCTGATGATACACTGTTTAATTTGCATTAGTATGCTTCGGATGTTGTAAATTCCTATAACCCCAATCAAAGGTTAGCATTCTTCATTCACAATGTCCAAGAACAGTATATTTGCTGAAAAACAAGCTAACCTAATTTGATCAATAACTTGTAGTGTTTTCATAATATAATTATGTGAGGTATCATTTAAAAATTCTAGTTTGGCCCTTATAAAAAATGTCTGCAGCAGTTATTTATCCTCATGGTTGGAACTGCAAAATAGGGCAGATGAATTTAGAAATATTTGGAAAGCTCTTACCTTTTGGAAGCCTTTGAAAAGGTGTTTTATGCCTTCACTTAATTTTTACTATATGGCTATTTTTGACATCTATGCTTTCACCAATTTAAGGAGAACAGGATTTGCCACAGAATCAGCTTCCCAAATTGTGGGTCATCTGACTTATAAGAGATGACTATGGTAGACAGGATTGAGCAACAGTGGAGGGTGGGTAGTTTTTACTGGCTGAATAGTGCCACTGCAAACTTCCTACCCTCAGCATGTAGAGATAGGGTCTCTAAAGGCATAATTAAGGTTAAACAAGATCACATGAATAGGCCTTAATTTAGTGACTAGTGAACTTATAAGAGGACAAAAATATACAGAGGAAGGACCACGTGGAAACAAAGAGAAAAGAAGGCCATATATAAGCCAGGAGAGAGACTATGGAAGAAACCAACCCTACTTAGACCTTGAGCTCAGATTTCTAGCGTTCAGAATTGTAAGAAAATAAATGTCTGTTGTTATGGCCACCCAGTCTTTGGTACTTTGTTATGGCAGTACTAGCACACTAATATAATAGCCTTTTAGAGCTAAATTGTATAACACAATTAGAACTATTCATTTTAAAGGAGTACTTTACAATTCAAATAAACTGCTGCTTTTATGCACAGTAAATCCACACTTGACAAGCCCAGGTTTGAAATAGAAAATAACGTCAGGTGTCTTTATACATGAAATTTCCTAAGTGGGTTTCTTTCAGCCTGACATTGTAACTGCTTTTCCATTTACTGAGCATCACAGATGCTCTACCTCACTAATAAAAGTCTTGGAGAAATATCATTGTCCTTGTTGACACTGAGGACACATGAAATCTAAACTCTTTAAAACTATTAAAGAACATTGTATCTCTTGGTTCACCAATCATAAATCTGCATTCAGTAAACATCGAGTCTATGCTACCTACACAGCACACGATCAATGAAGTGATACACAGATCTAATCATGTACTAAGAAAGAATTAGGCAAGGGTAATAGAAGTTGATTTTTGTAGTTCCTTAGATACGTGTTGCATATTACAAAAATTTACCAAGATCTCATTTATTCTTTAGAGTCAAACAACAACAATAACAATGACAAGAACAAAACATAGCCTTCTCTCAAGACTTCTAGAGATGATGATTAAAATTTAAGCCAAGTTGATAGACATACTTTGTTTCCAACACCTTCTGTATCTATTGTGTAAATTATGTGGTATTGAGTATGTCCTTAATTTTTAATCATCAGACATACAGTCTTCAGTACTGCATAAATTCTTATTTGTTTCTTTTTTTTTTTTTTACTGTGGTAAGAAAACAATATGAGATGTATCCTCTTTAACAAAATTTTACATCCATATTACATCATTGTTAACTGTAGGCACAAGGTTGTACAATAGATGGCTTACAATAGAACTTACTCATCTTGCATAATTAAAACTTTATACACATTGAACAATAACTCCTCATCTTCCCCTCTGCCCACCCACTAGCAACCACCATTCTATTGTCAATTTTATGAATTTGACAATACTAGTTATCTCCTACGATTGGAATCAGGTAGTGTCTGTCCCTTCTGTGACTGGCTTATTTCATTTAGCATAATGTCCTCCATGTTCATTCATGATGCTGCGTATTATAAGGTTTCCTTCTTTTTTAAGACTGAAAAATATTCTGCTGTATGTATATACCACATTTTCCTTATTCATTCACTGTCGACAGACATTTAGGTTGTTTCCATATGTTGGCTGCTGTGAGTACAAGAATTATCAAAAATTAATACTAGTATTTGGTGATGGTCTCAATCAACTTTCAAAGAGTCAGAATTTAAAAAAAAAATCAGCATTATAATATATTTACACAGCAAAGTACATGCTACTTAAGTTAAAGCTTTTTTTTATAGCTGGGTTTCCTGTGTTCAAAGCCTGACTCTGCCACTTACTAACTGGGTGAGGTATTAAATCATTCTATGCCTCAAATGCTTATCTGTAAAATGTGACTAATAATAGTTCCCATGATAGGAGTGTTAGGAGAATTAGGTGAGATATGTATAAAACATTTAGAAAAGTGATTTATATAAGTACTTGCTTCTATAATGTCTGTGACATTATTGTTTGTTCACAGATTCATTTCCTGCTCTTCATGACAGAAAAACACACCACTTTAAAAGTAAAAAGATAAAACCTGAAACCATGGGAATGTATTTTCTAACCATAAACTTTTATTATTTTATTTTATTTTTTATTGAGACAGGGTCTCACCCTGTCATCCAGGCTGGAGTGCAGTAGTGCTATCACAGCTCACTCTAACCTCACTCCTGGCCTCAAATTACCCTCCTGCCTCAGCCTCCCCAGTAGCTAGGACCACAGGTGAACACCATGTCCAGCTAATTATTTTTTTGTACTTGTTGTAGAGACAAGGTCTTGTTATGTTGCCCAGGCTGGTCTCAGACTCCTGGCCTTAAGCAATCTTCCTGCCTTGGCCTTCCAAGTGTTGGGATTACAGGCAGGAACCACCTTGCCCAGCCACCATCCACGAACTTTTAGATTCACATATCTTTGCAAAATATAAATTATATTAAGAAACATTACTGTTGAAACTTTAATAGGGAAGGGATTAAAAGCATAAAAAGAATTAGATACAGATTGACCTGAATTCAAAGCCCAATTCTACATCCTCCAGCAAGTTGCCAAGACTTCCTGAACTTACATTTATTATATAATAAAGATAAAATTTATGGTATATATGTCATATATTGCTGGGAAATTGAACAAGTAAATGTATACAAAGTTCTTCTCATGTTTGCAATATACTAAATCATCAGCACAATTTTGTTTATGATTATTATTTTCTGGCTATTAGTGGTAGACTGCAAATGGCTCAAATCAATGATTTATTTTCATCTTTCTTGGTTTTCTGTGCTTCCTGATCTCAGTGGGGCATTCCTTACTTGGGGTTTCTTGTATGGTTGTAGTCATGAGACAGCTAAGATGAAATTATTTGAGGACGGGGCTAGACATCCAGGGTGATTTCTTTTAGATTCACATCTTGTATCTCAACTGCAATATCAATTACAGCTTAGTAGTGGTCAGGTATCTGTTTCTTCATTTGACCTGTCCATCTAGCAGCTTGAACTTCCTGCAACATCAACACAAGTCTCTGGATAGATGAACTTCTCAAATAGAGGCTGGTTTCCTACAGGTTAAGTGACCTAAGGCCCAGGAATAAGATATAAGGATACATTAACCTCGTTATTAAACCCACATAGCATCATGTTGACTGAGCTTTTTGTTATAAATGATTCATAAAATCATCCCAGCATCAGTGATAGAAGATTACATAAGGGCGTGAAAACTAGGAGGTATGATTTATCATGCTGGGAGGGGGGTGTGGGTATCTTAGAAGTAGAGCTGCAACATTATTATTGCTACAGTCACTATTTTCATTATCCATGTCATAATCACCATCGTCATCCATTACTGATTTAATTACAAATTGTTTCGATTATTTTGGGGAAAACATAAGAGAAAATGTTAGTACCCTTGAACTATCAATTGTCTTTAATGAAATAATTCTATTTCTGGGACCTATTCTAGGGGAATTTACTCCAAAAGAATAAAAACAACCATGTATGAGATGATTTTCCTTCAAATAGATATGTTTATAAAAATAAGAATTACCCATAAAAAACTAAAGATATTTATTCAAGAAATATTAAGAAAACATTAGAAATGACTTTTCAAAGGATAAAATAACATCTGCTTATATTATCACATTATATATGTCTATACATATATATATTATATTATAATATAATATATTATACATATATTATGTATAATATATTATACATATATGTATAATATATTATACATATATGTATATAATATACATATATTATTATATTATAATAATGTGTTTATGGCCAATCCAGAAACATATATATTGGATCATGCTAGAAGAAAAATAATCAATGTATAAATATTGATAAATTATATAGTGAAATTATGAGTGCTTTATTTTTAATCGCTTTTTCCATTTATAGTTCTGCTATCATATTTTGGGTCAAATTATCTGTCCCTTCATATCTCACTGGACTGCCATTCAAAACTGGCTTTCTACACTGTTTCCATCTCATACCTAGTGCTTCAGCTGTACTAGATTACTTGTAAATTCCCGAATACCTCTTATTGTCTTCATCTCTGTGATAGACTTCTCTGGTGTCTTGCCTCATATCCCTTTGCTCTCTTCTCATTTCACCTCGAAATAGCTACCATAAGCAGTTTTTGAGGGTTCATCTCACAAAACTGCTCATGACATTGGCAAGGTATTGGCATGGTCAATAGAGAAAGCATAAATGACTCATTCTTGACCATGAATGACTCATACTTGCACATGGTATTGGCAAGGTCAATAGATTAAGCATGAATGATTCATTCTTGATCATTTCAACTTCATTCCAGGATCTTTCTAGTGCCATGAATACCATCTCAAACCATAAGCAAGCACAGCCAGGAAGGTTGGGTGGTGGGGGGCGGAAAGCTAGCCATCCCTGGAGCAACTCTCAGTCACTGGTGACAGAGGGTCAGGAGATAAATTCTTCTACTTTTCATCTTTCAGATAAACAGTTCAGGGAGGCATTCTGTGCTTTTTAAAAGAAGGTCCTGCAAAGTCAAAGCCTTATTTCTCACAGAAATTATTTCACTACTGTGTCCTTTTATAATCTTATTTTTTCCAGTACCTAGCTTTTGCATCCTGAATCAGCTCCAAAGTACATACCTCCTCAAAAATCTCTTATCTCAGTCTTTGTTTCTTGGAGATCTCAGTCTATGACTTGCTCTCTTACTTTCGGTGTCCTATTCTCTCTGGCTGAAAGATATATCACTCTAATGCAATCTTTCCTCTAACCTGTTGATTTATCCTTAAGAATCTAGCTCCAAGTAAATTCCACCGAGGCCTTTCCTGATACCAGCGGTGTTTCGTATTATCCTCTTTCGTGCTAACACAAAACACCTCCATTATATGACTATTTTGTACTATATTATAATTATGTTTTTAAGTAGTAGTGTATTTTAGTAGACTACGAACTTTTGAGTGCAGTGACTATTACTGGACTCATGTTTGTATCTTAACATTTGATAGTTGACATATAATTAACCACTTAACAATGTCATTTGAACAAATGGTTGAATTGATAAAAAATAGCATTCTGAATTGTGTATTTTCATTCCAAATTGATAGGACTGTTAATAACCAAGTTGCTTTATAAGCTCGATATCCTGTCTTTTTTCTTGATATAGTCAATTACTGCCTCTTTAGGACCTTTTAATTTTTAGCTATATGATAGCATGAACATAAAAATACATTAAAAAATACCTATGTTGGGTCAGGTGCAGTGGCTCACACCTGTAATCCCGGCACTTTGGGAGGCCAAGGTGGGTGGATCACCTGAGGTCAGGAGTTCGAGACCAGCCTGGCCAACATGGAGAAACCCCATCTCTACTAAAAATACAAAACATTAGCTGGGCCTGGTGACACATGTCTGTAATTCCAGCTACTTGGGAGGCTGTGGTAGGAGAATCACTTGAAACCAGGAGGCAGAGGTTGCAGTGAGCCGAGATCGTGCCACTGCACTCCAGACTGGGCAATAAGAGTGAGACTCCATCTCAGAAAAAAAAAAAAAAATTACCTATGTTGTATTATTTTAAAAGAACGATGTGTCTAGGTGGTGGATACATCTTCAGATGACTCCCACTCCTTAAATGTGGGAAGAATCCATAAATAATTTCTAACCTCCTACCCACCCCCCAAAATGCAAAAGAGATTGTATGCCACTGCCTGAATTAGGTTATATTATTACATAAAGCAAAAGCGATGGGATATAATGACCACGATTATACTATGTTAGGTAAGACTCCTTCTTCGAAGACTGGAATAGAGAGATTCTCCTGCTAGACTTTAAGAAGCTGCCATTTGTGAGCTGTGTATGGAGAAGGCCACATGACCAGGAACTGGGGATAATTCTAGACTGTTAGAGTGACTCTAACTGATGCAAGACAGGCCGGTCCCCAAACTGGGGCTTAGCCCAGGAAAAGAATTCAAGGGCAAACTGGTGGTATTAAATGGCATCTTTTTATTGAAGTGGCAGTGTACAGCAGCAACAGAGGTACTGCTCCTTGTGGAGCAGGGTTACCTCACAGGTGATGTGCCCAGAGGAGCAGCTTGGAGGCAGTTCTGCATATATATATTCCCTCTTTCAATTATATGCGAGTTAGGGTGCAGTTTATGCAGAAATTTCTAGGATGAGGGTGGTAACTTCCTGGTTGTCGGGTTGCTGCCATGGAAAGGAGTAGTAACTTCTGGGTGTTTCCATGGCAATGGTAAACTGACATGGCACACTGGTGGGCATGTCTCACGGGGAAGTGCGTTCCTAGAATTGTTTTAGCTAGTTTTCAATTTGGTCAGGTGTCAGAGTCACACCTCTGAGTTGAGTCCCACCTCCTTCCTCATAGCAAACAGCCAATAAGAATCAGACTCTCTCAGTCATACTCCCACAGGGAAATATATTTTCCAATTATATGAATGAGCATAGAAATGAATTATTTCCCGGTGAAGCCATCAGGCAGAACACAGTTGAAATGATATCTTGATTGCAGCCTTGTCAGACTCTGAGCAGAAGACCATACTAACCTGTTCATGGACCCATGAATATGTTTAGGTAATAAATGTATGTTGTTTTAGTTTGTTAAATATTTTTTTATACAGCAAAAGGAAACTAATGAAATATAATTTTACAAGTTGGAATTAAAGCATTACACTAGAAATTTATTACCTTAGCTGTATTTTTAACCCAAATACTGGTTTATTAATTCTCATTCTCATTCACTCTTTTCTCCTTCTTCTATGTCTTGTGGATATTTTAATCATTCTTTCTTCCACTAGATATGACAATATTTTCATGCCAGTGAGTTTAGTGAGATAAACATGAAAGGGAGAACAAGAAAGATTGACACGTAACTCAGAAAACAATTACACATCACTATATGTTGTTGAGAAACAACTGTAAAAAGACTGGTGTGGTAGGCATAAAAATGACTCCTGAAAGATGCCTAATATTCCAATCACCAAAATCAATGTCTATTTTATCCTATGTGACAAAATGTACTTACGCAGGTGTAATTTGAGGATCATGAGATGGGAAGATTACTCTGGGTTATCTAGGTGTGTTTAATGTGATCACAAGGGTTCCTAAAAGTAGAAATAGAAAGCAAAGTGAGATTTGAAAATGTTCCCCTGTCAGTTTTGAAAAGGAAGCATGGAGCCAAGAACCAAGGAATGAAGGTAGCTTCTAGAAGCTAGAAAAGGCAGGAAAACAGATCCTCTCCAAGAGACTTCACAAAAATGTAGCACTGTTGACTCATTTTAGATTTCTGATATCCAAAACTATAAGGCAATATATTTGTGTTGTTTTAGCCCACTAAGGTTGTGAGATATGTTTATAGCAGCAACAGGAAACAGGAAACCAGTTGCTGTGGGTTTAATAAACAGACTTTCCAAATGAAATATGGTTATCATAGCAAACCATTATATGAAGGTGCTTTAACACCTATTTGAAAAATACTCTTCTAATAAGTACAATCATGCATTGCATAACTACAAGGATGCATTCTAAGAAATATATCACTAGGTGGTTCCATCATTGTGCAAGCATCATGAAGTGTACTTCCACAATCCTAGATGGCATAGCCTACCACATGCCCAGGCTATATGCTATAGCCTATTGCTCCTATGCTATAAACCTATATAGCTTATTGCTATACTGAATCCTGTAGACAATTGTAACACAGTGGTAAGTATTTGGGGGATCTAAAATTATCTAAATATAGAAAAGGTATGTACAATTGTGGTAGAAAAGGTAAAAAATGGTATACCTGTCTAGGGCACTTACTATAAACGGAGGTTGCGGGACTCTCAGTTGTTCTGCGTGAGTCAGTGAGTGATGGTCAGTGAATGTGAAGACCTAGGACATTACTGTACACTACTGTAGGCTTTGTAAACACTGAACACTTAGATCACTAAATTTACTTTTAAAAGTTATATTAATAAAAATGCATCTCAGCTTACAGTAACATTTTTAATTTATAAGTTTTTTTTACTTTTTGACTCTATTTTAACACTTGCCTTCACAACACAAATACATTGTACAGCTGTACAAAAATATTTTCTTTCTTTAAATCCTTATTCTATAAGCATTTTCTATTTTTAATATTTTTCAACTTTTTTTTTTTTATACTTTAAGTTCTAGGGTACATGTGCATAACGTGCAGGTTTGTTACATATGTATACATGTGCCATGTTGGTGTGCTGCACCCATCAAC